>NC_135976.1:11917869-12220559 GCF_053455715.1 Rhinoraja longicauda
CAAAGCATTCCACAGATTCACCACCCTCTGACTAAAGAAATGTCTCCTCATCTCCTTCCTAAAATAATGTCCTTTAATTCTGAGGCTGTGACCTCTAGTCCAGGACTCTCTCCACATCCACTCTATCCAAGCCTTTCCCCAGTCTGTATGTTTCAATGAGGTCCCCCCTCACTCTTCTAAACCAGTTGATCCGTTTTTTTTCCCCACATCCGAAAGACATGTGGGTTTGTGGGCTAATTGGCCTCAGTAAGTTGCTCCTAATTTTTAGCGAGTGGATGATAAAGTGGGATGACATAGAACTAGTGTGAATGGGTCAGGGTGGTCTCAGAAGGCCAAATGGCCTGTTTCCATGCAGCGTCCCCAAACTAAAGTAAAGTCTACATTCATTATTTTGTTCCTTGTACATTAAAACGTAAAGAAAACCGTAGAATTGAAAGAAGATAGTCACAAAATGCTGGAGTAACTCAGCGGATCAGGAAAAAACCTGAGAAGATGATATTTTGGGTCAAGACTCCTCTTCAGACTGAGGGAAACTAGAGGTATGAAAAGCTACAGCGCTATTGAAAGAAGACGTTGAAGAACAGTGATTTCAACCTCGTGAAACAAGGTTGAGGAAACTCATGGCAATGTTTGCACACACTTATGAGCATGTCACACAGTAACAGGGAAAGAATAGCCCCTTATTAGATGAATGTTTCCATCAAAGGGAGTAGATGCAGGGAGTAGGGCGCGGTACTCAGTGGTGCAGCGGTAGAGTTGCTGCCTTACAGCGCTTGCAGCGCTGAAGATCCAGTGTTCGATCCCTACTACGGGCGCTGTCTGCACAGAGTTTGTACGTTCTCCCCGTCACCGCATGGCTTTTCTCCGAGATCTTCGGTTTCCTCCCACACGCCAAAGACGTGCAGGGTTGCAGGTTAATTGGCTTGGAAAATGTAAAAAACAAATTGTCCCTAGTGTGTGTAGGATAGTGTTAATGTGCGGGTTATCGTTGGTCAGCGTGGACCCGGTGGGCCGAAGGGCCTGTTTCCGCACTGTATCTCTAAAACTAAAAACTAAAGATGTGGTTAAAAATTCTTCTAAACTGATGTCCATGTGATATTTAGTGGCTGATTCTGAAAGCTGTATAGTGATTTTTATTGAACCATAACTGAGCATCATCAAATTAATTATTCAAAATGGGAACCTTTTCTGTCATACTTTGAGAATCTAAAAGAACTACCCACTTGTAGCGACCATAGAGAATGGTCCAGGTCGTCGAACCCTCGGATTGGCCAGCGAGGTCACGTGTGAACGCGACCATGGGGATTGGTCCAGGGAGCGACATCGCTGATTGGCCAGCGTGGTCATGTGCGCTTTTGGCGCCCAAAATGTTCAGTTCGGCGAAGTCTTCGAAGAAGACAGTAAGTTTTTGATGGTTGTCCTTTACCTTGTTGTGTAACTCTCTATTCGAATATTGCGGCTGCAATAAACTTCTTCTACAACCAACAAGTTTTCAGACTGGCCATATTGGTGACCCCGACGTGATCTGGACGATCACCGACTATGCAGGAACACGACGCCTCGTTGTTGATTGCCGCGCCGGGCACACCGGAGTTAAGCGCGGTAAGCGTTCACCTTCCGTGGTTTTGGACGCATTCACCGCAATCTTGGTTTATCCACACCGAAGCTCAATTTCATATAAAGAAGATATCGGACGACTCCACGATATATTACTACCTCGTCAGCGCTCTATCGTCGGAGACGACCACGCGCGTGATGCGGTTCATCATTAATCCACCTGCGGAAAACAAGTACGAGGCCATGAAGAAAGTGTTACTGCGAACCTTCGGGTTTAATAGGCATGATTGCGCTGCAAGACTTCTGCACCTACCGGATCTTGGAGATCGACGGCCTTCCGTTCTCATGTCCGAAATGATGATGCTAGCCGGTGAGCATACGGATTGCCTTATGTTCGAACAGGCATTCCGAGAGAAGCTTCCTGAGGATGTCCGACTGCTGCTCACGGATTGTTCTTTTAAGGACCCCGAAGCATATGCAGCGAAAGCGGACGCGCTCATAGCGGCTAAAAACAAGGCAAGCGGTTCGATCAACAAGGTCTCGACATCAGTGACCACGCCACAGCGACATCAAGATGGCGCCGCGTCTCCCGCCAATTCTCCGAAAGCCCGCCAAAAAGATCCGCACAAGCGCGGCTGGTGCTATTATCACCTACGATGGGGTAGCGAATCCCGCAACTGCCGCTCACCTTGTACCTTCGCGGGAAATGCCTCGGCCGATCGTACATAGGGGCAGTTACGATTGGCCAGAACCGACGCCTCTACGTCCATGATCGATTCACGGACACAGAATTTTTGGTGGACACGGGAGCCATCGTCAGTATAGTGCCGCCGACCGACCTCGAAACCAGAACGGGTAAGACAGGTCCCACCCTCATCGCGGTTAATGGCAGCCCCATTCGCACTTTCGGTATACGGAAGATGTCCCTTGTGTTAGGCCTCCGCACGTACGAATGGCCATTCATCATAGCTGACGTCAGACAAGCGATCCTGGGCGCAGATTTTCTCTGGGCTTTTTCACTGGTCCCTGATGTCCACGGTAACGACCTCCGACCCTCCGCCGGAGAGGAGCCCGTCGCTCTGACAATCGCCTCCCCGCCCAGCCCTACTGTCCAGGCCGTCGTCGCGGCCCCTGACTCGTATGCTGAGATCCTGGCGGAGTTTCCAGAGCTGCTCATTCAACGTTTTGACACGCCTTCGGCCAAGCACGGCGTGGTCCATCACATCCGCACCGAAGGCCCTCCCGTTTTCGCTCGGGCCAGGAGACTACCGCCAGACAAACTGGTGGTGGCACGGGCGTAATTTAGGAAGATGGAGGAAATGGGAATTGTCCGTCAGTCTGACAGCCCGTGGGCCTCGCCGTTACATATGGTCTCCAAGGCATCTGGGGGGTGGAGACCATGTGACGATTATCGGCGTCTCAATGCTGTCACCACGGCTGATCGCTACCCCATACCGCACCTACAGGACTTTTCGTCTGGGCTGGAAGGAGCGGTGGTGTTCTCCAAAATCGATTTGGTGCGAGGATACCACCAGATTCCGGTGCGACCGGAGGACATACAGAAAACTGCAACGATTACTCCGTTCGGGTTGTTTGAATGGTTGCATATGCCTTTCAGTTTAAAGAACGCGGCACAGGCTTTCCAACGACTGATGGACCGTGTGGGCCGGGGTTTACCCTTTTTGTTTATTTATTTAGACGACATCCTGGTCGCCAGCCCCTCAGTGCAGGAACACCAGGTCCACTTGCGGACCGTGTTCCAGCGGCTCCAAGACCACGGGCTCATTATCCAACCCTCCAAGTGTCAATTCGGCCTCCCTGCTCTTGATTTTCTAGGGCACAGAATTACCCCTGCCGGCGCCTCCCCTTTGCCCGAGAAGGTGGAGGCTATCCGGGCATTTCCCAGGCCCACCACAGTAAAAGGGCTACAGGAGTTCGTAGGCATGGTTAACTTCTACCATAGGTTCGTTCCGGCAGCTGCGCGAGTCATGCGCCCGCTCTTCCAGTGCCTTGCGGGAAAACCGGTAGAGTTGATATGGTCCCCGACCGCAGAGTCGGCTTTTACAGCAGCTAAGGCAGCCTTGGCAGACGCCACCATGTTGGTCCACCCGAGCCCCTCCGCCCCCACGGCCCTGACGGTTGACGCCTCTGACGTGGCGGTGGGCGGGGCTCTGGAGCAGCAGGTCGGTGGCCGTTGGCAGCCTTTGGCGTTTTTCAGCCGGCAACTAAATTCGGCTGAGCTGAAGTATAGCGCATTTGACCGAGAGCTTCTGGCCCTCTATTTAGCTGTTCGTCATTTCAGGTACTTCCTTGAGGGCCGCCCATTTGTGGCCTTTACGGACCACAAACCATTAACATTTGCATTTTTTAAATTGTCTGACCCATGGTCGGCCCGCCAGCAGCGGCACCTGACTGCTATCTCCGAATTTACCACCGATGTCCGTCATGTCGCGGGTAAGCTTAATGCCGTTGCTGACGCCCTGTCTAGACCTGCTTTTTCCCCTATTTCGGTGGTGGACTGCGAGGTGGATCCCCAGGAGCTTGCTGAGGCACAGCTTCTAGCGGATACCGCTTCGGCATACCAGTCCACCACTTCGGGATTGAAGTTGGCTCAGGTAGCTTGTGGGTCGGAAGGCACAAAAGTCTGGTGCGATGTTTCTCTTCCCCGTCCCAGGCCGGTAGTACCGCCCTCCCTTCAGCGCCGGGTTTTCGATGCCATTCATGGGCTGGCGCACCCGTCCATCCGCTCCACCTCTGCTTTGGTAGCAGCTCGGTTTGTCTGGCATGGCCAACGGAAACAGGTAGCGGGTTGGGCGCGTTCCTGCATTCCCTGTCAGACCGCTAAAGTCCAACGCCATGTCCAGCCCCCCCGTACAGGATTTCGAGGTCCCAGCAGTTCGTTTTTTCCACATCCACGTGGATTTGGTCGGGCCTTTGCCTTCCTCCCGGGGCTACACCCACCTCCTCACGGTGGTGGATCGGTTCACCCGGTGGCCAGAGGCTTTCCCATTGTCTGATATTTCGTCAGCGTCTTGTGCCAGGACTTTGGCCCTTCATTGGGTAGCTCGTTTCGGGGTCCCGGCAGTTATTACCACTGACAGGGGGCCACAGTTCACTTCGTCCCTCTGGGCCGCGCTCGCAGAACTGTACGGTTCCAAGTTACAACCCACTATTGCATGTCACCCCCAGGCAAATGGACTCGTAGAAAGGTTCCACCGTCAACTTAAGGCGTCCCTCAGTGCAAGGCTTGAAGGCCCGGACTGGGTAGACCAGCTCCCCTGGGTTCTTTTGGGCATCCGGACTGCTCCTAAGCTAGATCTCGGTGCGTCGTCCGCGGAGCTAGTATATGGCTCGACACTTCGAGTACCCGGAGATTTGTTTCCGGACCCTTCAGACCAGCTGCCTACAGTCCCTTCAGTGTTAGCATCTCTCCGGGAACGGGTGGGCTCCCTGGCTCCAGTTCCGACTTCACGTCATGGGTGTCCCATGGTACATGAACTGCCTTCCCTGAAGGACTGTGCGTTTGTTTTTCTGCGAAAAGATTTCCATCGCGCCCCGTTGCAGAGGGTCTATCAAGGGCCGTTCCGGGTTTTGCGTAAGGGAACGGCTACCTTCACCTTAGACATGTGCGGCAAGAGTGAGCTCGTCTCGGTGTCCCGGCTCAAACCTGCACATTTGGATCCGGATCAACCAGTCCTGGTCGGTCAAACCCCTAGGAGAGGCCGACCTCCGTTAGTTCCGCTCAGTCCAGGACCCCCCATTCCGGCAGTTCCTCCAGGACCCCCCGTTCCGGCAGTTCCTCCAGGACCCCCCGTTCCGGCAGTTCCTCCAAGTCCGGAACCCCCGGCTCCTGTGGTTCAGGCTGTCCCTCTCCGAACTCGTTATGGTCGCGAAATCCGGCTCCCTGCTAGGTTCCGCACCTCGGTTTCTGGGGGGGGTCATGTAGCGACCATAGAGAATGGTCCAGGTCGTCGAACCCTCGGATTGGCCAGCGAGGTCACGTGTGAACGCGACCATGGGGATTGGTCCAGGGAGCGACATCGCTGATTGGCCAGCGTGGTCATGTGCGCTTTTGGCGCCCGAAATGTTCAGTTCGGCGAAGTCTTCGAAGAAGACAGTAAGTTTTTGATGGTTGTCCTTTACCTTGTTGTTTAACTCTGTATTCGAATATTGCGGTTGCAATAAACTTCTTCTACAACCAACAAGTTTTCGGACTCGCCATACACTGACTGATTGTAGTTGGGGATCTGCCTTTAATTATGTTTTACTTTTATTTATTTACTTATTTTTGTTTACACAATTGCCGATTACCTCACAGGATGGCTGATGCATAATGAATGAGTGTATCCTGAACCATCTGACATGTTGTAGATATCTATGGGCCTGCGCCTTGGAAGAATGGAGAGGTTTTGCTGTCAAATTGTGCATTTGTATTTGTGATATGATGTATTGCGAACACATCAGCTGCAAAGGGGTGTCCAGGGAGGGTGGGTGATGGTTATTTTTGTTGTTATATATAAAAAAACAAAATGGAGGGGAATTTAATGCATTACGTTATTCGTATTGTATCTTTCCTTCAATAAAAATAAATATATATATATTTTTTAATTATTCTAAAGTGATGTCCATGTGGCTGATTCTGAAAGCTGAATAGTGATTTTTATTGAACCATAAATGAGCTGCTGCATCATCAAATGAATTAACAACCAAATGCATACGCAACATAAAATGCAAAGCAGTGGAGCGGGTTAGGCCGCATCTGTGGAAGGACAAATAACTAAATCTAAAGCATAATTTTTCAGCTGAAAAATAATATGCCAACATAGAAAAAGTAATATTTGTATGTAATCAATCCTTACAGAAGGAAGTTTGTTGTAGGAAGTGCCTCTGGCAAAGGTACAGAATAACCCATGCATCACGCTAGCAATAGTGCAAAGATTACCTCTAAGGATTAAAATTTCCATACTTTCCATCAGCACTGTCAGCTTCCTTCCATGAAACCAATTTTCTATCTGGTCGGCTAGCTCTCCCTGGATCCCATGCCATCTGACCTTCCAGAGCAGCCTACCATGCAGAACTGTGTCAACTGCCTTGCTGAAATCCATACATACAACATTTGACAGCTCTGCCCTCATCCACATTTTGGTTACATCGTCGAAAGTTCAATCGGATTCGTGAGACTTGATCTCCCAGGTACAACACCGTGCTGACTGTCCGTAAACAGCCCTTGTCTATCTGAATGCATGTATATCCTATCCCTCAGAATACTCTCTAGTAACTTTCTGACCACAGATGTTAGGCTCACTGGCCTATGGTTCCCAGGCTTTCTATGGACCTATGGCTGCAGCCCTTCTTAAATAAAGACATTTGCCACCCTCCAGTCTTCCGACAGCTCTCCCCTATTTAATTATGACTTATATATCTCAGCCAGGCCACCTGCAATTTCTTCTTTAGCTTCCCTCAGTGTCCATGGCCACATCTGATCAGGCCCTTGTCTACCTTCATATATGTTGCAACGTTCAGTACCTCCTCAACTGTAATACTAATTGCCCTCAAAACACTTCCTTTGCTTGCCCCAAGTTCTCCAATCTCCAAAGACGTACAGGTTTGTAGGTTAATTGGTTTGGTAAACGTTAAAAAAAAATCGTCCCTAGTGTGTTTAGGATAGTGTTAATGTGCGGGGATCGCTGGTCGGCGCAGACCCGGTGGGCCGAAGGGCCTGTTTCCGAGCTGTATCTCTAAAACTAAGACTACGTGACTTACTCCATGGTAAACAACAATGGTTGTGAAGTTTCACTATGTTGATAAAGCCACAGCTATAATGAATACAATTAGAATAAAAACACAACATTGTAACTACACACAAAATGTGTGGGAAGGAACTGAAGATGCTGGTTTAAACCGAAGATAGACACAAAAAGCTGGAGTAACTCAGCGGGACAGGCAGCATCTCGACCTGAAACATCACCCATTCCTTCTCTCCAGAGATGCTGCCTGTCCCGCTGAGTTACTCCAGTATTTTGTGTCTACCATAGTAATTACACATGCTTTCTCGACAAATCATCTGGGGCTGGCTTCAAGTGATTAAATAAATGCAGCAAACGATAAATCACTATTGATTAGTCACAGCTGACAGCTCACTGGAAGATAATGCACTGTCTGGGTCAAAATCATCATAGCCAAAAAGATGCAAGAAGATTTACTTCAGAAGATACACAAACACCATTTGGGAATCGAAAGGTTAAAGTGAAAACTCAATCAGCAATAGAATAAAGTGAAGAAGGGTCTCGACCGAAACGTCACCCATTCCTTCTCTCCTGAGATGCTGATACCTTCGATTTGTACCAGCATCTGCAGTTATTTTCCTATAGAATAAATTGACATTTGCAAAGATATAGAGGAGAATGGTGTCAACATGGGAATTATCCACGAGGCTGGCACAATGGTGCACCTGGAAGAGCAGCTGCCTCACAGTGCCAGAGACCTGGGTTCAATTCTGACCTTGATGTCTGTGTGGAGTTTGCACATTCTCCCTGTGACTGCATGGTTTTCCCTCTACATCCCAAAGACATGTGGGTTTGTAGGTCAACTGGCTGCTGGATGTGGAAGCGGGATTACATGGAATTAGTGGGAATGGGCGATCGATGGTCGGCGTGGACTCAGTGGGCCGATGGGCCTGTTTCCATGCAGTATCTTTCAATTCAATTCAGTTCAAAATAGGGAAAACAGAAATGTAGAACAGAAAAGTAGAACAAACACAGCAAAACAGAGAGGTGATGGCTATTCATATGTCACCAAAACATAGTCTAGGAGCAGATCTGTTCACTTGCAGTCAGGAATGGGACCAATAATCCTCCATTTCTGTGCTGAACGGAGCAATTTTTTGTCTTTTCAGATGAAAAGGAGGAAAACCATAGGCTGTGAAACATGGAAGAAAACTCAATCCCTGAATGCTTTTGTTTTCAAGATGATGCTGAGAGAAATTGCCTAATCGTAGCAGATCAACTATTGATCTGGAGTCTGATAATTACTTGCACTCCCTGTTTCAGTCATTTCTTGTCTAACTATATATGTTGCTTGTATCATGTTTGTGACATCGTTGTGTTGTGAACCAGCAGCCATGCCAAGTGAAAATATGTGCCCACAAATTAAGACATTGGCCACAATCTGATGAATGTAACAACACGTTTACAAAACCCAACAGCCACAGGCTCAGACGGTTTCAGAAATTCACTGTGGAGTCTGAAAGGTCTGTGGAGCTATCGGCTTTTATCTGTATGATTATAAAATATTAATAACTCTGGCAGCTGGTAGCATGACAGGGATGCAATTCAGTCTGATCCTTCGAGTTTCTGAATATCTGAAGTTAAATGGAATGTCTTTTCTTCAAACAAAAGCAGCAGAGCATCAAATGCTTTGGGCAAATGAGACAATTTGGAATTGTACACCATATGCGTCCATCTTATTTACTATGGACTTTAGAAATACAGCGTGGAAACAGGCCCTTTGAGCCACCTGACCAGCAATCCGCTACACTAGCACTACCCTACACAGCAGGGACAATTTACAATTTACAGAAGCCAATTAACCTTCAAACCTGTAAGTCTTTGGAGTGTGGGAGGAAACCGGAGCACCCGAAGAAATCACATGCGGTCACAGGGAGAACATACAAGCACCATACAGACAGCAACCGTAGTCAGGAGCAAACCAGTTTCTCTAGTGTTGTAAGGCAGCAACTCTACCACTGTGCTACACTATTGCTCTAAAGGGATAGGACCTTTCAAGCTTGAGATAGCCCCGAAATTTGATTTTTGGTTTAAAATGCTGTTGTACTGACCAAAGGGCTATTTAACGGTTATTTGTCATTCTCGCACAAATGGGAATATTACCAACAAGAGTCACCCAGTGGAGAATAGGTTTATCATATTGTACATCCACTCCATCAGTCTGAAGAAGGGTCCTGATCTAAAACGTAGTCTGTCTATTTCCTTCCACGGATGATACATGACCAGTTGAGTTCTTCAAATAGTTGCTTTCACGTGGCGAATGCCTTTGGTTTTACAATTCATTTTGAAGATGCAACAGCACAATTTTAAAACTGTTAAAATCAGTTTTTTAAATTGTTAAAGTTAGTGGAATCACTATTCAGACTTGTGAACCGTTATGGGGATTTTGCATGCCACATAGGTGCAGTGCAGTGGTAGAGTTGCTGTCTCACAGTGCCACCGGGTTCGATCCTGACTATGGGTACTGTCTGTATGGAATTTGCACGTTCCCCTTGTGACCACATGGGTTTTCTCCGGGTGCTCTGGTTTTCTCCCACATTCCAAAGACGCGCAGTTTTCTGAGTTAATTGGCTTCTGTAAAGTGTCCCTAGGTTGTAGGATAGCACCAGTATACGGTCATTGTGGACTTGGTGGGCCCAAGGATTCTTGGATCCTGCTTCCAAGCTGTATCTCTAAACTAAACTAAAAAGCACAGGGATATCAGATTAATGTTAGTTTAGAATAAACTCCTCACAACCCCAACACGTAACCAATTTTGCACACCTAACTTCAATCTAACTTCCATTTAGTCATAGGTCACTGGCAAAGTTCAACGATTCTTTAAATTGAAACCAGTTAGATAAAAGCACAGATACCATTTGTCCAGAATTAGCCCCTAATATTGGTGCAAAATAATACCATACCCCAGGGAGTTAAAATAATAGTGACCCCTGAAGCTTAAAACAAAAAAAATAATAATCTAAAAGCGAGAAAGAAAACCTCCCTCTGTGTTTCATATTCATCCCACAGACAGAAAATCACAGAATCCTATCCTTGGGATAGTCGAATGCACAGGGAAGAATTAATGAACAGTAAAGATATGAAGGTAGACACAAAATGCTGGAGTAACTCAGCGGGTCAGGCAGCATCTCAGGAGAGAAGGAATAGGTGGCGTTTCGGGTCGAGACCCTTCCTCAGACTGAAGACATGAAGATCACTGTCTCAAACCACAATTGCAGCATGCTGAATACTGAAGTAGTGCAACCAGTATACAAATTGTGCAGCAGTGATGATAATGTGCTGGTTGGCCCAGAGTCTCAGCTCAAGCAATTGGGAGAAGCTAGGCCACGCTGTAGATCTCGAAGCTGGGAATAAACCATCGACCTTGATCTGGGGGGAAGGTCAGAGCCAGTTATTGGAGACTCTGCTGGTGGTTTGGGGAGCGTTAGTAAAGAATTGGATTCACAGCTGCTGTTGGAAGGGATGTTTGGGTAGGCAGCATAGTGGTGTATTGGTGGAGTTACTGTCTCACAACACCAGAGATCCAGGTTCAATCCTGACTATGGGTGCTGTCTGTACGTAGTTTACACATTCTCCCAGTGACTGCACGGGTTTCCTCCTACATTGCAAAGTCATGCCCGTGCGGGTTTGTAGGTTAATTGGCTTCTGTAAATTGCCCCCATGTATGTAGGATAGGGGATGGCACGGTGGCACAGCGGGAGAGTTGCTGCCTTACAGTGCCAGGGAGCCAGGTTTGATCCTGACTACGGGTGGTGTTTGTACAGAGTTTGCATGTTCTCCCCATGTCCACGTGGGTGCCCTCCAGGTGCTCTGGTTACTTCCCACACTCCAAAGACATATGTCGGTTAATTGGTTCTGACACAAAATGGATAACCACATATACCGCCCCTCCCCATCACCTCTCCCCCCACATCTCTCTGCCCCCCCACATCTCTCTCTCCCCCACCTCTCTCTCCCCCACATCTTTCTCTCCCCCACACTTCTCTCTCCCCCACGCTTCTCTCTCCCCCACACTTCTCTCTCCCCCACACTTCTCTCTCCCCCACACTTCTCCCTCCCCCACATCTCTCTCTCCCCATCATCTCTCTCTCCTCCATATCTCCCATCTCCCAAACCTTTGTCCACTCATTTTAATGATCAGATGGAAGATAAAACCCACCAAAGATGAGAAGAATTCACTAGAAGAACTCCACGGGGTTATTCAAATGTCATTTGGAGGATGGCTGCAGTAAGTTAAAAAACAAAATCCTCGATTGGAGAAGGTACACACAAAAAGCTGGAGTAACTCAGCGGGACAGGCAGCATCTCTGCAGAGAAGGAATGGGTGACGTTTCGGGTCGAGACCCTTCTTCAGACTGATTGGAGAAATTGGTCATGCTTCATGGAAGAACGGAAATCCAAAATAGCTTTAGTATGTGAGTTCTTTTGTTCTTATTTGCCTCAGGTATTTTTGTTTTGGTTAAAAGAATTAAAATCCAGTTGGACATATGTTTACATTGAATTCCTGCTCTGTTTTGTGTCGTTAATTAAGTTCTCATCAAACAATTACCTCAGCAATGTGTACAGTGTTGCAGAATTTGTTGCTGGTGTTAATATATCTGCACTTTTAAATTTCCACAGCAATCTTGTGAACAATTCTTTTCTGAGCTCAAGTTGCTGGGTGGTTTCACATTGATGCTCTCAGAGTAAATCACATTTATGACCATTTCCAGTTGAAACCATGCCAATTATATTTGTCCAGGCTCTTTCAGATGTGAGTTATCTAGGCACCGCCGATGAGATTTCAGGGAGGAACATGATGGCTTCATACTCTGTGCAATCTTCCATTTGGAGCACCTCAGAGGAATTTGGTCTCGAGGGCTTCCTGATGTTGGTGGGCTCCCAGGAGAATGTTTCACCAATCTTGCAGCTTTGGGCTACTTGCATGCAAGATAGAACCTGTATCATTCTCTGTTTCCCACACTGAATGACTGCCATTCCTCAACACATCTAATCACCCACCCCACCAACCTCCTACAATCTGCATTATCCCCCCCTCCACCCTCCCTGCTCCTTCTTCTACCGCTTTGGACATCCCAACCTGATGCTGACCTTCCCATTCCACCTCTCTTGATGACAGCCATGATTCTCCTTCCTCTCAATGCCTCCCTCAAGCCTCCCTCATACTTTCCACACGGTCTTCCCAATATTTCCTTGATCCTGAACTGTACAAAATTGAGATGGCGGCCAACAGGATAAGAGCAGAGGATAGACACAAAATGCTGGAGTAACTCAGTGGGACAGGCAGCATCTCTGGATAGAAGGAATGGGACATTTCAGGTCGAGACCCTTCTTCAGAGCAGAGTTGGTTTATAGACTAAAGGGGTCACAGTCTTAAAATAAAGGGTTGGCCATTTGGAACTGAGATTAAAAGAAAATCTTCACCCAAAGGGCAGCAAATCTTTGGAATCCTCTACCCAAGATCACTCCGGAGAATGTCACCAACAACTCTCACCAACCTCCACAGAAGTACTGTAGAAAGCATTTTATTGGGATGCATCACAGCATGGTTTGGCAACTGCTCCATCCAAGACCACAAGAACTTGCAGAGAAATGTGGATGCAGCCCAGACCACCACACAAACCAACCTCCCTTCCATTAACCCCTTCAACACTTCACGCTGCCCCGGCAAGACAACCAACATAATCAAGGACGAGGTCCCTATCAGGCAAGAGGTACAGAAGTGTGAAAATGCACACCTCCAGTTTCAGGGACAGATTCTTCCCAACTTTATCAGGCAACTGAACCATCTAGTCACTAACTAGAGAGCGGCCCTGAGCTACCATCTACCTCACTAGAGACCTTCGGACTATCTTTAATCAGACTTTTCTGGACTTTATCTTGCACTAAACACTAAACATCTTGCAGTTAAACTTTATCCTGTATCTGTACACTGTGGGCGGCTTGATTGTAATCATGTCTAGACTTTCCGCTGACTGAATAGCACACAACAAAAAAGCTTTTTACTGCACCAGGGTACTTGTGACAATAAACTAAATTTTAAAAAAGTGAGGCAATTGGTTGTTAAGGGTATTAAGGGAAATAGATTTGGGAAAGATAGTAGTGCAAAGGATCAATGATTTTATTGAATGACGAACAGGAATGGGACGCAAATGTTCCACTAATGCTTCTACATACAGTATTTCCTTGTGATTCCTGTCCACTGCTGCCCGCCAGTCACCAATTCCCAGCCTCCATGGGTGACCCAAGACCAGTTCCCCTCTTACACCGTGTGCTTCTGTGCCCTACCACAGACTGCCTCTCCCCTCCCATCCAACCCACTTGGCCCACCCACCTCCTCCCCTCACTGGAGGCCTGATGGGACATGTAACTGGTCTCCTGAGCAATATGTTGGGGAAAGTGTACTAGGAAGTACACTTGCAAGCATGACAACATTTAACATTAGGATGGAATGGAATGGAATACTTTGTTGTCACATGTGACAAGGCACAGTGAAATGCTTTGCTTGCAAGGTATGCAAATAGTCGCCAGATAAACGGCGCTGACAAAGTTACAAAGTTCCCCTGCCGGCTCCTCCTTTGTCCTCCCCCAGCCCTCCTCCCGGCGGTCAGCCCATGCCTGGTCTTCCATTGTTCTTCCCCCCTCTCCCTCCCTCACAGCGCCCCCCCCCCCCCACGCTGGCTCCTCCTTTGCTCCATTGACAAACAGTGACTGTGGTCTTGCATTGGGATAATAACCAAAATGGTTTCTTTTCCGACGTATGTGTGCTCCGCAGTAATTCCTTTGTTAGCATGTACACCAAACACATTTCCTCATGCAAGCAGAGGATTTTGAAAAGTTATATTGACAGAATTACTTTCGAACTTGCTAAATGACAGTTGACAATTAGATCTAATTACTGATGATTAATTAACTGATGTTTCGTGCACTGAAGCACTGCGCTAAGTTTTGCAAAGGATAGGACTTTTAATTCATTGCGAAAAAGCCAGTTTCCAATTAGTCTTGAATCAGATTTTTAAAGTAGGTCAAATTAGCATAATTCATTAATCCTCATTCCAATAAGGTTATCATGCGCACCAGATCTGATTAAATGATAGGTTTTAAGCTTTTGAAAAGAAATTATAGGTGAAAAAAATGGAAATGATTGTCCATAAATCTTCATGTTAAGTGTTACAAAGTAGAATTGGCAAAGATGTGAAGCAATAAGGTACCTTTTTATCTTTCATCATATTTTTAATTAAAATTGAAACCCCACAAAAATGATTACCTGTTATTTTATTCTTTACTCTAATTATTCTATGCTTACATGGTATTGAAAATCATGACCCATAGGAACTTTGCTTTTAAATTTCGCTATAATCTTGCCAGTGTCAGGCTTTCAAATTACCACACCAAAATATCTGGAACCCAAATGATTAAAAATGTTAATTATTTTTCTTTTGTTTTTAAAAATAAAAGTTACTGCATTTTCAGAGCCTCGAGCCCTTAGTAGAAGAATATTTCACACAGAGTCCTTTGCGATTCCTACTCCCCCGGTTCCCTGCTGATTACCTTGCCCATTGGGAAGATTTGTTTTCTGCCGCAGTAAATGGAACACCACAAGCAACTAATGGGATGGGAACTAATAAAAGGTTTTGTAGATAGAAGCAGTTATCAAGTGTTCATGACCTTGAACAGCGAGAATCAACAAATCTCAATTGAAACGGAATTAATGCCAAATGAGATACAACGTGGATCCCTCCAGGGGCCAACTCTGCAATGCAGAGGACAGACACAAAAAGATGGAGTAACTGGAGAAGGGTCTCGACACAAAACGTCACAATTTTCTCCAGAGATGCTGCCTGTCCCACTGAGTTACTCCAGCTTTTTGTGTCTATCTTCAGTTTAAACCAGCATCTGCAGTTCCTTCATGCACATTTTGTCTGTAATGCAATAAATGTAATCCAACATCCTTTTGGACTGTTTGCATTCCAAATTCGTGAAATTTAAACCTTTTGAAAAATATATTTCTGCATGGAGACTTTCTTTCAGGGGTTAAATGTTTGCACAAAGGTAGACACAAAAAGCTGGAATAAAACTCAGCGGGACAGGCAACATCTCTGGAGAGAAGGCATGGGTGATGTTTCGGGTCAAGAGCCTTCTTCAGTCTCGACCTGAAACAACACCCACTCCTTCTCTCCAGAGATGCTGCCTGTCCCGCTGAGTTACTCTGGCTTTTTGTGTCTATCTTCGGTTTAAACCAGCTTATACAAATGTTTGCACCAAGCAGGTTTGCAATTGAAATAACATTGTTTAAAAAAAACATTTGGACAGGTACATAGGATAGATTTAGAGGGATATGAGCCAAACGTAGGTCGGTGGGACATGTTGGTTGGTGTGGGCAAGTTGGTCCAAACAATGGGCCTGTTTCCATGCTGTATGAATTGATGACTATGTGTGAGAGTTTGAGTGCTGGCTAATATCAGGAATATGAAATGGTGAGGGAATGAAAACTTTGAGTTGAAATTGGAATCATGCATACCCTGCTCAGGAATGGCATAGGAAATACATTGCATTCAGAAAGTATTCCGACCCCTTCACTTTTTCCACAATTGCTACGTAACTGCCTTATTTTAAAATGGATTATATTCTTTTTTTTTATTAACAATTTACACACAATACACCATAATAAAAAAGTGAAAACAGGTGTTTAGAAATTTTTGCTAAGTAATTAAAAATAAATAACTGAAATATCACATTTACATAAGTGTTCAGACCCTTTGCTATGATACTCAAAATTGAGCTTATGTTCATCCTGTTTCCATTGATTATCCTTGAGATGTTTCTACAACTTGTTTGGAGTCCACCAGTGGTAAATTAAATTGACTGGACATGATTTGGAAAGGCACACACCTGTCTATATAAGGTCACACAGTTGACAGTGCATGTCAGAGCAAAAAACAAGCCATGAAGACGGAGGAATTGTCCGTAGACCTCCGAGACAGGATTGTGTCGAGACACAGATCTGGGGAAGGGTATAAAACATTTTTTACAGCATTGCAGGTCCCGAAGAGCACAGTGGCCTCCATCATTCTTAAATGGAAGAACTTTGGAACCACCAGGACTCTTCATAGAGCTGGCCGCCCGGCCAAACTGAACAATCGGGGGAGAAGGGCCTTGGTCAGGTAGGTGACCAAGAACCCGATGGTCACTCTGACAGAACTCCAGAGTTCCTCCGTGAAGATGGGAGAACCTTCCAGAAGGACTACTATATCTGCAGCACTCCACCAATCAGGCCTTTATGGTAGAGTGGCCAGACGGAAGCCACTCCTCAGTAAAAGGCACATGACAGCCTGCTTGGAGTTTGCCAAAAGGCACCTAAAGGACTCTCAGACCATGAGAAACAAGATTTTCTGGTCTGATGAAACCTAGATTGAACTCTTTGGCCTGAATGCCAAGCGGCATCGCTCATCACCTGGCCAATACCATACCTACGGTGAAGCATGGTGGTGGCAACATCATGCTGTGGGGATGTTTTTCAGTGACAGGAACTGGGAGACTAGTCAGTATCGAGGGAAAGATGAACAGAGCAAAGTACAGAGAGATCCTTGATGAAAACCTGCTCCAGATCGTTTTGGACCTCAGACTGGGGTGGAGGTTCATCTTCCAACAGGACAATGACCCTAAGCAGACCGCTAGGACAACACAGGAGTGGCTTCGTGACAAGTCTGTGAATGTCCTTGAGTGGCCCAGCCAGAGCCCGGACTTGAACCCGATCGAACATCTCTGGAGGGACCTGAAAATAGCTGTGCATCGACGCTCCCCATCCAACCTGACAGAGCTTGAGAAGATTTACAGGGAAGAATGGGAGAAATTACCCAAATACAGGTGTGCCAAGGTTGTAGTGTCATACCCAAGAAGACTTGAGGCTGTAATCGCTGCCAAAGGTGCCTCAACAAAGTACTGATTGATGATTAAAAAAATGAATTTAATCCATTTTAAAATAAGGCTGTGACGTAGCAAAATGTGGAAAAAGTGAAGGGGTCTGAATACTTTCTGAATGCACTGTATGTCAAATTATCCTGCATTATGAAACCATTGCGCCATTTATATCTCCTACATTTTCCATTCAAGTAGCCTACTACAAACAAAAATTCCCTTGCAATGTTCTGATGAATTTTACTTTATTGTTAGCAGCTGTCAGTAATAACCCGAATTTAATTTGAAAGCTGTGCCATTTTCATAGAGAAAGACAATGTGATTAACATATCAAACGCTTGATGCAATTCAAGACCTGGAAAATCCAACATAAATTCTTAAACGTTCAGTTATAGAGTCATAGAGTCAGAGAGTGATACAGTGTGGAAACAGGCCCTTCGGCCCAACTTGCCCACACCGTCCAACATGTCCCAGCTACACTAGTCCCACCTGCTTGCGCTTTGGTCCATATCCCTCCAAACTTGTCCTATCCATGTACCTGTCTAACTGTTTCTTAAACGTTGGGATAGTCCCAGCCTCAACTACCTCCTCTGGCAGCTTGGTCCATACACCCACCACCCTTTGTGTGAAAATGTTACCCCTCAGATTCTTATTAAATCTTTTCCCCTTCACCTTAAACCTATGAGGTTGTGATTTTAACACCAGCGACATGGCTCAATTTGGGTCTTCTCCTTCCATGGCAACCATCTAAGACTTCAAGAGTAATATGTGAGCGGACAGAGCTAAATGGCTGGATGGCAGAGTTAAAATCCACCACTGCTGGTCTGTGATAAACTAGATTTAAATTGAACATGATTAGCACAATGGGTCAGAGGGAATGCACATAATTTTCAGCCCAATTGGACTGATTACATTCAACGCTCCCTAGTATGACCAAAACAATGGTTTGTACAGCTGCACCACAACATCCCAACTCCTAGAATGAAGACAAGCTTGCTAAATGTATTTTTCAATACCCTACCCACCTGTGATTCCACTGTCAGGAAGCTATGGTCTTGCACCCAAAAACCCCTTTATAACTTCATGAGTTCATAAGTTCTTGGAGCAGAATTAGCTCATTTAGCCTATAAATCTACTCATGGCTGATCTATCTTTCTCTCTCAACCCCATTCTCCTGCCTTCTCTCCATAACCCCTGACACCTTACTAATCACGAATCTGTCAAGCTCCGCTGAAAAAGTATCCATTCACTTGGCCTCCACAGCCATCTGTGGCAATGATTTTCATAAATTCATCACCCTCTGATTAAATAAATTCCTCCTCATCTCCTTTCTAAAGTACGTCCTTTTATTCTGAGGCTATGGCCTCTGGTCCTAGACTTTCCGACTAGTGGAAACATCATGTCCATATTCACTCTATCCAGGCCTTTCACTATTTGTAAGTTTCAATGAGGTCCCCCCTCATCCTTCTAAACTCCAGTAAGTATAGGCCCAGTGCCTTTAAACACTCATCATATGTTAACCCAAGGATTCCTGGGATCTTTCTTGTAAACCTCCTCTGGACCCTCTCCAACACCTGCACATCCTTCCTTAGATATGGGGCCCAAAACTGCTCACAATACTCCAAATGTAGTCTGACCAAAGCCTTATAGAGCCTCTGAGTAGCCAATCAATTGCACTTTTCATTGCCATAGTTTTCAATAGTATTCTGAGCTTTCTTTATGTATCACCTACTATAGTTGGTTAAAACACCATTATTCTATTCCCACGAGGATTCAGTAGTCACCATCTCTACCTTTCAAAACAATTTGGAGAATAAATATATCTCTATATAGCAAATTACTGCTGAAATCTTTCTCAAATGTAATTTGGTTTACATATGCGAAGCATAAAATGCAAATTTCTTGTTTAACTATTTTAGAAATTGATTCTATTAACAATTACTTTCTCCATATTCCAGCTTTAAAGAGAAAAGATTATTCATTTGGAATTTTCCCTTTGAAAGTGGGGAGAAGATAGATTTCCTTCCACTCTTTATGGAAGGCTTTAGTTTTAGTTTTAGAAATACAGCACGGAAGCAGGCCCTACGGCCCACCGAGTCCACGCCGGCCAGCGATCCCCCCCACACTAGCACTATCCCACATATTTAGGGCCAATTTACAATTCTTACCAAAGCGTATTAACCTTCAAACCTGTATGTGGGAGGAAAGCGGAGTTCCTGGAGAAAACCAACGCAGGTCACGGGGAAAACGTACAAACTCCATACAGACAGCACCCGTAGTCAGGATTGAACTCAAGCTTCTGGCGCTGTAAGGCATCAACTCTACCGCTGTAAAACCATGCTGTTTATTAGCACGTGGAGTACTTTTCTATAGGAAATAGCACAGGCAAGGTTCTTGTATTTCTTATGGGAAAACTGAATAAATATCTAAAGCAGAGGAAGATAAAGAATATGGATTATAAAGTGGCAGATAAGATTGAAGGATAATGATGGTGGATTTTGGGATTAGCATAAGGAAAGCAATAACATACATCTGATGGACGAAATATTTACAAATTGCTCTACAAGAGCTTGTTCTACTGCATTGGTCTGCAAATATGTTTTTCTGCAACTGTGAAATAAACCACAAGCCACAAAGTGGCATCAAAAATAATCCATTGGCTTTATTTGTATTATTACAAAACTTGATATAGTGGAGAAAGGAGATCATTAGCTAGAGAAACCATTCGTAACCAATGTTGGGCTCACAGGACTAGGCTTGGTTTCAGTTTTTATATTTAAGGGTTAACAAAATTTGATACCGACAAAAATAAAATATTCTCAGTGTATTTTTCTTACTTTCTCTCTGTGCCTTTGACTGGGACAGTGCAGAAGAGATTGATTGATTGAACTGTTTGAATTGTTTGAAAGATACAGCATGCAAACAGGCTCTGTGGCCCACTGAGTGCACATTGACCATCGAGTCCAGATTGACCTGTTCACACTAGTTCTACTTTATCCCTCTTTGGCACCCACTCCCTGCACACGAGGGGCAATTTGCAGAGGCCAATTAACCTCTTTGAGATGTGGTAGAAAACCGGAGCACCCGGAGGAAACCCACATGGTCACAAGCAGAACGTACAAACTCCACACAGAGGGCACTCGAGGTCAAGATCGAACCTGGGTCTCTGACCCTGGGAGGCAACAGCTCTACCGGCTGTGCGACTGTGTGCCCTGTGGCACTGTGATTTGATGAAACAAAGCCCACAAAGAAGTTTGTTAGTCATTTCGTTCTCAGGTTGCAAATCTTGCGTTCATTGCTGATCGCAGGATGAAGAAATAAAAACAGGATAAAAAATGGCACATCTGAATATAGCTATTAAAATATAAATACTCTAAGCTTCACATACAATACTGTGCAACCATTAGTCTTTGTTAACAGAATGATTATCTGTGAAATTCATCGCTCAACTAAACTTTCACTGGTTTTTATTGTAGACTATTTCTGACAGATTCAATGTTTGCCTCAGCATGATTTTGTTCGATCATTTACTATGTTACAAATTGTTCATTTCTATTGCAAAATAATTGTTAAGTTCAGCACCATTTTTCAAATACCAACCAAACGTTTTGCTTTATTTAATCTGCAAATGTCTGATCCAAGAATATTATTAAAAAATAATCAAATTATCTGTCTTTTTTGATTTGTGGTGTGCGTAGTTAGGAAGAGTGTTTAACATTGACCTCAATTTGGGTCATTAGACAAAGAGCAGGAGGAAGAAAATCATTTTCGGCATAGGGTGGCACGGTGGCGCAGCGGTAGCGTTGCTGCCGTACAGCGCTTGTAGCGCTGGAGACCTGAGTTTGATCCTGACTACGGGTGCTGTCTGTACGGAGTTTGTACGTTCTCCACGTGATCGCATGTTTTTTTTTTGAGATCTCCAGTTTCCTCCCACACTCTAAAGACGTACAGATTTGTAGGTTAATTGGCTTGGGTTTGTATACTTGGTATAAGTGTAAATTGTCCCTATTTAGTTAGTATTAATGTGCGTGGATCGCTGGTCGGTGCAGACTTGGTGGGCCGAAGGGCCTATTTCCACGTTGTATCTCTAAACTAAACTAAACTAAACTAAACTAAAACCATTTCTTTGAAATGTCCCATTGATAGGCAGCTCAGCTATTTTCATGGAGACACAAAGAACTGCAGATATTGGAATATTGAGCAAACCACAAAGTGGGTCAGGTAGCATCTGTGGAGCGAATGGATAGATGACGTTACAATCTCTGTGTACAAAAACTTGCCCCGGCACTTCTCCATTAAACTTTTCTCCTCTCACCTTTATGGCCATGCTCTCTAGTGTTGGGCATTTCCACTGTGGGAAAAAGTCAAGAACCTTATTCCATGTCATTAAGATATTATCCCTGAACATCAGCAAGACAAAGATCTATGGAGGAGTAAGGGTGAACACAACAATGTCCCCATCAACTGTACAGAAGGTCGACTGCTTCAAGTTCCCAGTCATCCATATCAACAGCAGCCCACCCCGGTCCCTTCACGCAATGCAGTGATCAAGAAACCTCATCAGGATTTCTACTTTCATAGGCGTCTGAGAAGATTTGGAGCATCCACGAGAATTCCCTCTAAACCTCTACAGATGTGGTTTGGAAAGTGTTCTGATGGGATGCATCTTAGTCTGGTAATGGTGACTGATCTGTCCTTGACTGGCTGAATCTGCAGAGTGTGGTGAACACAATGCAGTCCATCAGAGGCTCGTTACTTCTTTCCATTCAGTCCACCTTCACGGAGCTTGACATCGGGAATGCTAGAAGTATTGTCATGGATGTCTGATATCCTGGTTGTTTCCTTTTTATTTCTTCTACTTACTGGGAGAAGATACAGGACTTGAAAACTTGGATGTTGAGACTTGAGAACAGGTTCTTTCCCACTGACTCATGAACCAATCAACCCTTTCATTGCCCATTTCCGGAGGAATTGTAACATTCTCTTAATTCTTTCATTGGCTAGTCCGTTATTGTACCTTAATATTCTTTTGTACCAGTCAGTTTCTGCATTACAATCATGCATCATTCTACTTTTTTGCACTTGTCTTTTTTTCATTGTTTTTATGACAGTTTACCCTCTTAGCCGCACGTGAACAAGAAATTTTATTGCACCTTAGTGCACAAGATATTAAACTAAAGATAGACACAAAATGCTAGAGTAATTCAGCAGGACAGGCAGCATCTCCAGCGAGAAGGAATGGTTGAGACCCTTCTTCAGACTTTCGACCCGAAACGTCACCCATTCCTTCTCTCCAGATATGCTGACTGTCCGGCAGATTAGACTTGATGGGCTGAACAGCCTAATTCTGCTCCTAAAAACATGAACATCAACTCTTTGAGATGTCCTGAGACTAAGGATGCCATATGCTAGGGAAAGTTGGATTTCATTGTAAGTTGCAACTGCAAATCCCCATTTCTTATAAGCTCACTGATGGTGAAGGAATGTAGAGGGACCTCAAAGTGAAACCCACTTGTGAGTCATTCAGAACCTTAAGTGACAATTTGATTTACTGACTTTGCTAAGTAAGAATAGATAATGTGTACTAAATTGAATGAGATAACTATCGCACCAGAGTTAACTATACATTTATGGGAACATCAATCACAAAAGATTAGCAATCTTACTGGAAATGACGTGGAAAAAGAACATTGTCTGTGATGGTTGAAACACAAGATCAGGAAGTTCATGCCTGGATTCAGCGATAAAAAGTAAAATGGTGACAGTCATTTATTGTAGTTAGTGCTTATTTAACAAATTATTAAATCAAAAACAATTCAACCACGAAAGAGAGTAGGAACGAGGCTAAATTTGTCGCATGAGGTTGGTAGCGTTCATAATGGTTTTCATTTTGCATATCCACTGCCTAAAATAAAGCAACTTCATTTATTTTCCTTTTATTCTTCATTTGGTTTGGAAAAGCAACACCAAGAAAAGTTGTCTGCTGAGGATAAGCAGTTAGACATAAAAAGACACCAAGTGCTGGAGTAACTTGGTGCGTCAGGCAGCATCTCCAGAAAACATGGAGAGCTGACCATTTAGGTCGGGACCCTTCGTCAGACTGATTCACCTATTCATGTTCTCCAGAGATGCTGCCTGACTTGCGGAGTTACTCCAGCACTTTGTGTCTTTGTTTGTAAACTGGCATCTGCAGTACCTTGTGCCCACAGACATAGACCATAAAGTAGACCACACCAGTTGGTTCCATCTCTCCATGAGATGCAATGTTAGGGCATGAGATTAGTCTAGTTTATTATTGTTGTGTGTACTGAGGTACAGTGAAAATCATTTTTGTTGTGCGCTATCCAGTGAGTGAAAAGATATACATGATTACCATCAAGTCATGCACTGTGTAAAGGTACAGGATAAAGGGTATAATGTTTAGTGCAGGATAAAGTCCAGTAAATTCTGAAGAAGGGTCTCGACCTGAAACGTCACCAATTCCTTCTCTCCAGAGATGCTGCCTGGCTCGCTGAGTTACTCCAGCTTTTTGTGTCTACCTTCTGATTAGAAATAGTTGGAAGGTCTCCAATGAGGCAGATGGGAGGAGAGGACCACTCTTTAATTGGTGATAGGATGGTTTAGTTGCCTGATAGCAGCTGGGATGAAACTTGTTTTCTTGAAACTATGTTAGTATTTAGGGTGGCAGTACTTAAATCCCTGGTGCATACAATGAGGACACTCAATGCCCACTCTCAATACCAAAAAACCTTCTTACACAAACGAAGGAGACACAAAAGCTGTCCATTTACCTCCTCCCTGATATGGTTCTAACCTAACCCCATCCAGGTGAAGCAGGTACTTATCCTTTTTCCAGTTTTGTGCATTGAGTCTGATGGTAATTATTAATTCTCCTCCATAGAATAAATGCTGATTAAGTGATTATTTTACTGGGCCTATCCAGTAAGCCACAAATGTGACCCTCTCGTCTCTCACTGCTTTACTTTTCTGATTCATTTCTTCTCAGAGGCCTTTGCCTTCCGCTCCCAAACTTTTCCCAATGATGTTCAATGCCAGTATGAGGAACCATAACCCATTTTTGGATTTGGCACTTTACCAAAGTTCCGGAGTTAATGCAGAATTCAACATGATGGCAAAGTTAACATCGCTGCTGGACAACGACTCCCACCCCATGCAGGATTGTCACTGCACTGAGTAGCTCCTTCAGTGACAGACTCCTTCGCCCAAAGTGTGTGAAGGAGAGATATCGGAGGTCCTTCCTTCCCGCTGCTGTGAGACTGCACAACCAGCACTGCTCCCAGCAGACGAGTCAACAGTAACAGTTAAGGAATACACAGTAAATTGATGACAATTTATCCTTGTCTTTATTTTTATTTATAATGAATGTTCTTTTGCTATCCACTTTGCTGCTGTAACACTGCAAATTTCCCCGGTGTGGGAAAAATAAAGGAATATATTATTATTATTATTATTATTATTATATTAAGTCGAAGTTTAAGCCTTGTCCTCTTTTTTGTTTTGACCAAGGATGTCGCTTATTATTATTTAGCTGTTGTCATTTGGATTTCATTTCGATCCATCCATTATTCCTTATCCTTTTATCATTAATTTTTACAATCCTTTTTGCCTTTTAATCACTGTTGCCTTCCATCATGTTATAAACTAATATTTATTTTGTCCTTCCCCCACCTCTCCACTTCTTTATAATCTCTGACTTTATTGAACACCAAACAGGTTAACAACCTCAATTGTTAATGTTAGTTTTTGCATTCCACAAAGACTTCCTCACCTGTCTTATGCTTCCACAATTGATCATTTGCATTCATTTTCCTCAGCAGTTTAGTTTTATGTTGGTTAACATCAGCATTCAAGCTCACAGTTGAAGCCACAGGTAATTCAGAATGGATGTTCATCCTCCATTGCGTTTACTGAGCATGCAATGTAGTAATGCATCCATATACAAGCCATAGAGTCATACAGCATGGAAACAAGACCTTCTACCCAACTTATCCCTGCCGACCAAGATGCCCCATCTATGTTAATTCCATTTGAGTGCATTTGGTCCTTATCCCTCTAAACCTTTCCTATCTATGTACCTGTCAAAATAAGCCATTTCCAAATCAGAATTCAACATGGCTACATTAGTATATCGTGTGCATAGATCATATGTTAGAATCAAATTTCCATCGCACCAAATCTTGTCCGTGATTACAACTTTCCACCAAATTCAATGCGCAATAAGCAAATGGATATTCTCAAACTTCCAAGTTGTTAAATGACTTCATCAAAGCAACTTTATTATTACTTTATTTATTACTTCAACAAAGCAACAAAATATAAAGCAACAATAAAATTGACTGTTGACTATTGACAACGTCATAAAGTCATAGACTTATACAGTACAGAAACAAGCCCTTCGGCCCAACTTATCCAGGCCGACCAAGATGTCCATCTCAGCTAGTCCCATTTGCCCACGTTTGGCCCAATTCTCTCTCAACCTTTCCTATCCATATACCTGTCCAAACTGGTATGGAGGTTGGAGTACCTGAGTCATCAACCTTTTCTGGCAGCTCGTGACTCTACTTTTCTTTGCTAGATAGACATTCGGCATTAGCACTGTAACTTTAGTGGTACCAATGACTTTAATGGATTACTGTCATTATCCACTATCTCAGGAATTTCTCCTTGATATATTATCCATTAAGACATAAAATGTGATTCATATTAAAAAAAACTACTTTGATCTAATAATCCACAATGTATTTTCAATATTCAGCATCAGCCATGTTGATGCTTCGCAGCACATGAGTGCCAGTTCAATACCACTTTGTTCATAATTTTGGGCAGTCCCGTACAGTAGGCCCTTGATACCTGCCAGGAAAAGTCGAACTTCATGCCATCTGTCCAGGTTAGATTGAGAATAATGTCCTAGAGGTGCAAGAACAGTTTGCTAATCTACTGCGCCAAACAGTTTGCGCTATCCATCACAGTTTGCATATTTATCATTCGTTTTAATTTAACTAACACATTTTACATTTAGCTTTGCAAAAATTTAACTGGAAAGGCCATCCCTTCTCATCAGCACTGTGGTCAATTAGAACATGTGGATATTAAATAGATTGTTCTTATTATTTGCTAAGTGCCTGCAGATGATTCATCATCTCAACCAACAATTTGTACATCCAGTAATAGTGTCCTTGAATGAAATTAATCTCATTTGTTTTGCTGAAAGCCTTGTGTGTGGTTGTTTTTCTGGTCTCTGTAAATTCACTGCCTCAATGCTCAACAGAATGAAAGACTAATTTCAATTTCTTACAAAATGTGGTCTACAATCTCCAAGGCTCGTTCTCATTGCTGCTTTCACTGTTTATCCAATTTTACAGATGATCTCAAATGATACATATTTTTAAATTGTAGCAGTAAGCTGGTATAGTACAATATTCCAACATACATTTTATTAATCAAATGACAAGATTAGTAAGCTTTTTTGCTGCAATGTGCTCCTTATATCTCTTTCCAAATCTTGCAACCATGAGTTGGGTCGCACAGTGGCACTATAGTAGAGTTGCTGGCTCACAGTACAAGAGAACCAGGTTCAATCCTGACTACAGGACTACAGGTGCTACCTGTACAGAGTTTGTACGTTCTACCAGTGACCGCATGGGTTTTCTCTGGGTGCTCTGGTTTCCTCCCACACTCTAAAGACGTGTAGTTTTGTAGGTTAATTGACTTCAGTTAAAAAAAAAAAAATTGTCCCTAGTGTGTAGGATTGTGTTAGTGTACGTCACAGTAGATCCCTGGTCAGCACAGACTCAGTGGGCTGAAGGACCTGTTTCCGTGCTGTTTGGCTAAAGTCTAAAGAGTTTGAATCATTTACGAAAGGAGTTATTTTAAACATTTTAAGGCTAAATTAAACTGGAACTGTATATTACATTGTAAATGATATTAAGCTGACCCTTTGAGTTTATGTTTTGTGGAAATGTCCTCACATATGGACCACAAGAGGTCCTTAATGGGAACAATTGCCACTGAACCCTTGCCAAGACATACTGTATCGATGGCACTTTCAAATGGCACCACCCTCCCACTGCGTAGGTTACTGCTAAAGGTGCCATGGAGCATCCAATAGTAAACCATTGAATTAGCAAGCACTAATGAGCAGTTTGACCTTAAACAAGTATAGCTCTCAGCATGTTAAGATACTTTGTGCAGGAAACGTCGCCTAAACCTAAAGACTCAGGAATAAAAGTTGTTATATTTGCCTGATAAAGGATGGGCTATACTTAATAGAAACATAGAGCATGGAACAGTGCAGCACAGGAAATGGCCCTTCAGCTTGCAATGTTCATGCCAGATGCTGGTTAGTACACAAAAGGACACTAAGTGGTGGAGTAACTCAGCAGGTCAGGCAGCATCGCTGAAGAACATGGATAGGTAACATTTCAGTCTGGTCTCGATCTGAAATGTTACCTATCCATGTTCTCCAGAGACGCTGCCTGACCTGCTGAGTTCCTCCAGCACTTTGTGTCCTTCCACGCCAAACATGATGCCAAGTTAAATTAATCTCCTCTGCCTGCACGTGACCCATATCCTCCCATTCCCTGCGTATCCATGTGCCCATCTTAAAGCATCTTGGTGCCACTATCGTATCTGCCTCCAACATTTGTTCAAAAAGACTAAAAATGAAACTCTACATTTGATTCCTCAGCAGGATAATCAATCTATATTTATATAATGCTATTGCATTCGTCTTAGCTTGATGTAGGTTCACAAGTTTACAAGTTATAGGAGTAGAATTAGGCCATTGGGCCCTTCAAGTCTACTCCGCCATTCAATCATGGCTGATCTCTGCCTCCTAATGTTATTTTCCTGCCTTCTCCCCATAACCTGTTCGAATCAAGAATATGGCTATCTCTGCCTTAAAAATATCCACTGACTTGAACTCCACAGCCCTCTGTGGCAATGAGTTACACAGATTAACGAACCTATGACTAAAGATGTTCCTCATCACCTCCTTTCTAAAAGAGTGCTCCTTAATTCTGAGGCCATGACCTCTGGTTCTAGACTCTCCCACCAGTAGAAACATTCTTTCCACATCCACTCTATCTATGCCTTTCAATATTCTGTAAGTTTCAATGAGGTCCCCCCTCAACTTTCTAAACTACAGCGAGTACAGTCCCAGTGCTGTCAAACGCTCATCAAATGCTAACCTACTCATTCCTGGAATCTTTTTTGTGAATGCTGGTGAAAGCAAAATTAAAAAAAATATTTGCATTATGAACACTATAGAGTTTGTTCAGTAGCAGAATATGTGGGTGAAACATATATTGCATATCTTCTGCACATTTATTTGTTAAAACATCCCGATTTGCAAACCTGTGGCTGTCACTTGAATCCAGTAGCCATTTTAATCACTCAATGAAAAACTCCCCAAAATGGCATCAATCTCAATGTATGACTTTAAATGTAGCAATACCACTTTGATGCTGTTCTATTAAAACCAACAATTTAACTTGGATCCAGCATGCTCCCAAAAGGTATAAATGTGAATATGTTTGTATTTCACACCAACTATTATGTATATTTTTGCTTGTCTATTAATGCTTCAAAGTGTCCATTATGTCAGTAGTTAAACTGATTGAGCAAATTTATTGGGCGGCACAGTAGACTTTACTTTAGACTTTAGAGATACAGTGCAAAAACAGGCCCTTCAACCCACTGACAGTTTACAATTTTACCAAAGCCAATTAACCTACAAACCTGTACGTCCTTGCAGTGTGGGAGGAAACCGGTGCAACTGAAGAAAACCCAAGCGTTCATAGGGAGAACGTACAAACTACATACAGACAGCACCGGTAGTCAGGATTCAACCTGGGTCTCTGGCACTGTAGGGCAGCAACTCTACCACTGTGCCACTGTGCAGCCCACTAACACAGCTGGTAGATCTGTTACCGCATAGAACTAGAGTCCCAGGTTCGATCCTGACCTTGGGTGCTGTCTGCTTGGAGTTTGTATGTTCTCCCTGTGACAGCGTGGGTTTTCTCCAGGTGCTCTGGTTTCCTCCCACATCCCAAAGACGAGCAAGTTTGTAGGTTCATTGACCTCTGTAAAATTGCCCCGAGTGTGTAGGGAGTGAATGATAAAATGGGATAACATAGAACTAGTGTGAATGGGTGATCGATGGTTAGCGTGGACTCGGTGGTCTACGCTACGAAAATACAGCTATTTCCATGGTGTATCTCTAAAATAAAATAAATGTTGAGAAAGAAAATGAACTGCAAAGTGAAGCATTATACCTTCCCACCCTAAAAATATAAAAATACATCCACAGTTAAAGCTCGTTTGGTCTGAGTACCATTTTGATTGTGAACCAAATTAAATACCTGCTCAAGTTTTTTTTTCTCTGTTGTAATTAGGTGCCTGTTTAGTATCTATATTTTTTGCTTCACTTGTTTTCAGGTTGTACATAAGCACATATTATTTATTCTTTATCAGGGACTGCTGGTGAAGAGCAATTTAACAGTTAAGTTGCTGGACTATTTTTAAAAGTTTAGGTAACATCAACAAGGACTTCATTTCAAATCCAACTACGAATAATGAAAATAGACACAAAAAGCTGGAGTAACTCAGCGGGTCAATCAGCTCTGCAGAAAAGGAATAGGCGACAAAACCTTTCTTCAGACTGAGAGTCAGGGGGAGAGGGAAACTAGACATATCAGGGATTTGTTCTGTATCTTTTCATACCTCTAGTTTCCCTCTCCCCTGACTCAGTCTGAAGAAGGGTCTGGACCTGAAACATCACCTATTCTTTTCCTCCAAAAATTCTGCCTGACCCGCTGAGTTACTCCAGCTTTTTGCGTCTACCTTCAGTGTAAACCAGAATCTGCAGTTCCTTCCTACTAAGAATGAAAAACAGACACAAAGTGCTGAAGTAACTCAACAGGTCAGGCAACATCTCTGGAGGGCGTGGATAGGCGACATTTTGGGTCTGGAACCTAATTCAGATGTTGTAGCTGCCTGACCCACCGAGTTACTCCAGTACTTTGTGTATTTTATGTTTGTGTAAATCAGCTTCTGCAGTTCCTTGTGTCTACTTATAATTAAATTAATTTGGAATAAAAACATCTGTATCACACCACTACTTTGTCATATTTACTTATGTCATTCAGGGAAAGAAATCCATATGTTTAATTGACCCAGTCTGGGCTTGCTGTGACCCCAATCCCTTCAAGGTGGTTGGTCTTAACTGACTTCTAAAATAGCCTAACAAGCTACTCTAGTCAATGGGTCACTGGAGGTGGATAATGAATTCTAGCCTCGCCAGTAAGTCTATTTTAATTAATACAGCCATCTCAAGGTCTTTTAAATCTATTGCTTTGGAACAAAAGCTGCAACCTAAAAGATATCCAGGTGAATGAGTTCCACCATTGTTCTTCCCTTCAGTCATCTTGTCTTCACCCTGTAGATGGAGGGGAACCATTCTGATACACGTTGCATGAACAATGGCACGGTGGAGCAGCGGTAGAGTCACTACCTTCCAGCGCTTGCAGCGCCGGAGACCCGGGTTCGATCCCGACTACGGGTGCTGTCTGTACAGAGTTTTGTACGTTCTCTCCGTGACCTGCGTAGATTTTCTCCAAGATCTCCGGTTTCCTCCCACACTCCAAAGACGTACAGGTTTGTAGGTTAATTGGCTTGGTAACTATAAAAATTGTACCTAGTGTGTGTAGGATAATGTTAATGTGCGGGGATCGCTGGTTGGCGTGGGGCCGGTGGGCCGAAGAGCCTGTTTCCGCGCTGTATCTCTAAACTCAACTAAACTAAAACATGTGCAAGTCACCAGTCTAATATTTCTTGGTGGTCCAGCGGAACATAAATGTTTAGAAAATTAAAATTTGTAGTTGTGAAAATATGTGCTAATGCTGTGAAAATTCTATCTTTGATACTTTAATAAAGTTGTGGCATTGTAGAAATATTTATTTCCAAAAATCATGAGTTGCTGTTATATTCTTATTGATGAGTTACATATCAAAATTCTACTTCAATCCAATAAAGAATAACACTGATGTATTGTTTCACTGAGTAATATCTAAGTCTCAAGCCTTTCTTATTCAGAATCATTTTGTTGATAATTGCAATATCCCCAGGAATATGATTAAACATGCAGAGTTTAACAATTAACTTCAGTCCTTGTGTCTTTTTAATATGTCCCTTGAGCAATGAAAGGTTGCAGCTTTATTTTACATTAAACAAAATGTCACCATATAGCATTTTTTTTTGGCAGTTGAAATCCGTTTACTTATACAATGCGGTGATAATTTAACAAAAAAACTTGATAAAGTCTGAAGAAGGGTCCCAACCTGAAACATCATCTATCTATGTTCTCCAGAGATGCTGCCTGCCCCGTTGAGTAATAGTCATAGTCTTACAGCGTGAAAACAGGCCCTTCAGCCCAACTTGCCCACACTGATTAACATGTCCAGCCCACACTGATTAACATGTCCACCCCACACTAGTCCCACCTGCCTGCGTTTGGCCCATATCCCTCTAAAGCTGTCCTATTCATGTGCCTGCCTAAATGTTTCTTAAACATTGTGTTCGTACCTGCCTCAACTGCCTTCTCCGGTATTTTGCGTGAAAACATTACCCCTCAGGTTCCTGTTAAATCTTTCACTCCTCACCTTAAACCTATGTCCGCTGGTTCTCGAATCCTCAACATGGGCAAGAGGCCTGATCGATTTCTCTCATGATTTTGTACACCTCTATAAGATCACCGCTCTTCCTCCTGCCCTATAAGGAATAGAGCCCTAACCTGCTCAACTTCTACCTATAGGTCATACCCTCGAGCTCTGGCAACATCCTCGTAAATCATCTCTGTACCCATTCCAGCTTGACACCATCTTTCCTATAACATGATGCCCAGAACTGAACACAGTTACTTCAGCATTTTTGTGTCCTTTTGTGTATTAACCAGCATCTGCAGTTCTTTGGTCCTACATAATGTTTGGCAATGACATTGTGAGCTGAAGGGTCTGTTTCTTTGCTGCTCTGATCGATGCTCTAGAACAGAGCAGCGCAATGCATGTTAAAGGTCAAGCAACTGATTAGTGCTTGTTAAGGTGTCAAATTCCTGTATATTCAATGCTGTACTGTTGGATATTCCTTTTCACCTTTCTCAGTAACCTGCTCAGTGTGAGGGTGGTGCCATTTGAAAGTGCCATCCATATATCTTGGCACGGTTTCAGTGGCAATTGTTACCATTAAAGAAGTCTCCTGGTCTTGACAGGAATATTGAAGATGTATTTGGCAAAGAGAGAACTTCCACTGGTTGAGCAAACCTTTTTTTTGTAAGTCCCGAAATGCACCTGTCTGTAAATACTAGTCTAAATAAAGAAGTGATGGTAGATGAGACAATACTGTTTTATATTCATATTAAAGGCAATAGAACTGCAGTGTCAATCAAATTTAAAACTGGAAAAAAAAATTCTGCAGATACTGGAAATCTGAAATGAACACCAAATGTTGGAAACACTCATCAGATCAGACAGCTTGTGTGGAAAGAGAAACAGATGCTACTATAAAAGCAAGACATGATTTTTGGAAGTAAATATTTCTACAATGCCACAACTTTATTAAAATATTAAATGAACATTTTTCTCAAAGTTACATTTAACATCTTTCATTAAAATCCCAATGTCAACATCTTAGAATTTAACGGTAGACACAAAATGCTGGAGTAACTCAGCGGGTCAGGCAGCATCTCAGGAGAGAAGGAATGTGTGACGTTTCGGGTCAAGACCCTCCTTCAGACTTTTAGAATTTAAATCGCAGTTTCATAATTTTCATATCCAGAAAAGGACGCTTGTGTTTGAAAGTCCATTTTACAACTTGAGGTCCTCCCAAATATCATGAACATATAGAGGCCATTTGGCCCATCAACTCTATGCTGGCTGTGAGAGTAATACCTTCAACCCCATTCCTCAGTTATTTCCCTGTAACCTTGCTTCACACATGCACATTAGTGCCCATTGATTCTCCCTCCTCCACCTACATGAATGGCAATTGCAATAGCCAATTACCCAAAACACAAGCACGTCTTTGGGATGTGGGTGGAAACCAGAGCATTCAGAGAAAAACCTACACAGTCACACGGTGAATATGCCAACACCATACTTATATATAAAATATAATTTCATGGAAAAGTACTTCAGAATTACGTTTTTTAAATTTGTAATGTTGGAAAGTGGACATCTGACTTCTTCATGTAAACCTCCTGCAAACAGCATTGTGTAAATAACCAGATATTGGTTAAAGACATTGGACAGGATGGGTTGTGGGTGTCTATCCAAACGCATGTACACAGATATCTTCTGTTCCTCACCGTGGAACAATGTGCAAGAGAAGGTATGGGCAGCACTCTGGCACAGCGGGTAGAGCTGCTGTCTCACAGTGCCAGAGACCCGGGTTAAGTGCAAAGAAACTATTAGTTTGTATGGGGGAGCGGGGTCACCTGAATCACTCGAGTCACTCGAGGCCCTGGAGGGAAACGGTTGATTAATCTTGGCAGGCCCGGTCGTTGCAATGTTAGTTTTGCGACCTTTAGTGTTTCTACCGGCCATAGTTTGTTTTTCCGTGAGCAAGTTGGATGAAATATTGTAGGTATTTTTCTTTATATTACGCCAAAATAATACTTAAATGAAAAAAAGTTCTGAAGAGCTCTGCACAACACTGCTTATTCCATTCCTGCTCACTAGCGCCCCCCGAATCTCTGGTAGAGTTGCTGTCTCACAGTGCCAGAGACCCGGGCTAAGTGCAAAGAAACTATTAGTTTACACGTTAGTATTTATTTGTCTCTTTGGAAAACTGAAGGAGTATATTTGATGGTGCATTAGTTTCAATACCTGGTGGCAATCAGGAGCATGCCCATCTGGTATTTTGTAACGAACCCCATGATTGAATTTTCATTTTTTAATGAGAACACTGTGAAATGCAAAAATCAAACACAAATCCAGACCTACCGTGTAAAGAAAGAACTCGATGTAATGTTTGAAATAACAAATTTTCAATTCCAATGGCAAATTGGCATAGGTCTAATCTAAAATAACATGGAACTGAATTGTCCTGATAAGGAGAGGATATTAAGAATTGTTGCTGTATGCAACATTGGTACATTGAACTACCTCCATATAAAACAGACAGTTTATTGTGAACAATGTGTCTTGTCCAAGGTTGTATAAAATCCTATTAATCAAACAGTGCTCATTATTGAATTTATGATGCTTAACAAATTGCAACATATTTAGCATAATATTTAACAAATTGCATAATTGATATCAATCTTTTCTCAAAGTAAACTTTGCAACTGCCATGGAATTTGTGGTTCGATTATAGTTTATATAAGTCGTGCAGGTAATACATTGATTATCATAGACATAAACATAGACATCTTCACCTCATTGTGGAAACTGAACTTTGCCTCTGGACCGGTTCCGATATATTGCTGAGAACTATATCTGGCACTCTGTATCTTTCCTTTTGTTCTACCTAAGGTACTTGAATTTTGCTTGAATGTATTAATGTAAAGCAATATTTGATTTAATTGGATAACATGCAAAACAAAGCTTTTCTCAGTAAATGTGACAATAATAATCATAAACCTTAACCTAGGTTAATAAAGAGTCTGAAGAAGGGTCTCGACCCAGCATTTTGTGCCTATCTTCGGTGTAAACCAGCAACTACAGTTCCTTCCTACACACCTAGATCCATAAAGGCGATCCAGGTATGAGTAGGTAAATTAAGTTGTTGAGGAAAACTGGGAGAAATATCAAGTGTAGCAGGTAGGTTATGAGAACTGAAGAAGGGGAAATATTTCCTATTTTGAAGTTTAAATAAAGTACGACTTCCACTGTTTGATGGTGAATGGAGAGTACATGCCAATGATATGAGTATTAAGAGTTTAAAATTAGAAGGCCTAACAGCATGTAGTATAATTGCCTATAAAACCGGGCTATCACAACATCAAACAAACAGAAAGACTAATACTGGAAGAAAGAAAATATAGGACAGAATTGAGAAGATGCGAGTAAATAGGATTAAATAGTTCTATCGAAAATGTGTAGGATAGTGTTAATGTGCGGGGATCGCTGGGCGGCGCGGACTCGGTGGGCCGAAGGGGCCTGTTTCCGCGCTGTATCTCTAAATCAAGAACTGTCAAAATCCCAAGTTCAAGGACAGTGCTGCCTTTACTATGACCACAAATATCTTCAATTAAGCAACATTTGCTCTTGCTTTGTAAAGGTGTGTTGTACCGTGATAATGTACTCACCATTTTGCTCTATCACCTTGACATTGTTACCTGAAAATAATTCTGTCTTTTGCAATTTAGCAAACTTCCAGCAATGTCGCATTCACAGCCCCTTGGGGAGACCGAGTCTAAATTCTCAGTTCCCTTGCACACAAAAGTATTTCCTTATTTCAGCTCTGGATGCTTAAACTCCATCGAACACTCTTAGGACTTTAAACACTGTGGTTGAATAGAAGGCAGACACAAAAAGCTGGAGTAACTCAGCGGGTCAGGCAGCATCACTGGAGAGAAGGAATGGGTGACGTTTCGGGTCGAGACCCTTCAGAAGGCCATTTTGTTCAGTCTGGCCCTCTGAGCCTTTGTGTATCATTCTGATGATGGTACACTGAACGCTCCCCAAGAGTCTGATACCCAAACTGAACGCTAAATTCCGAATTGATCTGATCCAGGCACAAACCAATAAGGAATAAATTCCTTTATTTTGTATTCTTCCTGAGATTTACAAAAATCCTCATTGCTTTCCGTTCAAGTCCACTGGCTCTCAATGATCTGCCCAATTGGATTTCCAGAATGCTTTGCCCTTTTGCACTGCCTGCTTTCTATTCATTTATAAAATACTTGTATGGGTTTAGAATGGGTAATCTCACATGTGATTGCAATAAACTGCACTTCCTCTGGTCTGCCCACTTAGGACTTTGTCTCGGAAGGAACTACAGATGCTGGTTTAAACCGAAGATAGAAACAAAAAGCTTGAGTAACTCAGTTTTTATTCACAAAATGCTGGAGTAACTCAGCAGGTCAGGCAGCATCTCAGGAGAGAAGGAATGGGTGACGTTTCGGGTCGAGACCCTTCTACAGTATGAAGAAGGGTCTCGACCTGAAACGTCACCCATTCCTTCTCTCCTGAGATGCTGCCTGACCTGCTGAGTTACTCCAGCATTTTGTGAATAAATACCTTCGATTTGTACCAGCATCTGCAGTTATTTTCTTATACTACTTGAGTAACTCAGTTGGTTAGTTACCATCAGGAATGGGTGCGGGAGCTTCGATCGCCCCAATGTTGGAGCTTCGATCGCCCCAATGTTGGAGCTTCGATCGCCCTAATGTTAGAGCTTCGATCGCCCCGATGTTGGAGCTTCGATCGCCCCGACCGTGGATGTTTCGATCGCCCTGACCGCGGGGGAATAGGAGGAAAAAGGTCAAAGTTATTTGCCTCCCATCGCAGTGGGGAATGTGAGGTCGGCGAAAAACAAGATGGCCGTGCTGCATGCACTGTGGGGACTCGGAGAGAGTGCCGTGAGTGCAGTGATCTCGGTGTTTTGCGGGGACATGGCTCCATCAGGACATCCTGGAGTCTGGTGCGAGTGTGGACGGGTTTCTGATTGTTCGGGCGGACAGAGACTGCAGGGAGAGCGACAGGGGTCGGTACAACTCTGGTCACATCACGGTGAAGGAGCGTGCGTGTGGCCCGGACATTGAATTGATGGATGTGGGGCACGCTTATGCTGTGTGCCCTGGGGATTCTCACACACTGCTGTGGTGGCTGCTTATGTTTAATCTTTATGTAGTTTTGTATCTTGTTGCCTTTTTGGTACGACTGTATGGTAAATCAAATTTCACTGTGCCTCGGTACACATGACAATAAAGGACCATTGGACCTTTGAACCATTGTGCCATCGAACTAAACTGAACTAAGATCATTGCAACTCAAGTTAAATACACAAATTAATAACTCGGGAGTGATGACATTACCAAACACCAGCACACTGGTGCAGCTGGTATAGCTGCAGCCTGACAACGCCAGAGACCCAGTTTGTTCCTTCCCTCGGGTGCTGTCTGTGCGGAGTTTGCACGTTCTCCCTGTGACAGCGTGGGTTTCCTCCGGGTGCTCTGGTATCCTGCTACACCCCAAAGACATGTGGGTTTGTAGGTTAATTGGTCTCTGTAAATTGCCCCTTGTGTGTAGGCAGTGGATGATAAAGTAGGATAATATAGAACGCGTGTGAACAAGCGATTGATGGTTGGCGTGGAGACGGTGGGCCGAAGAGCCTGCTTGCATGCTGCAGCTCGAAACTAAAACCAAACTGAATGTGAAGTGGCATTAAATGTTGCATCCATGACTGTGATCTGCAATCTGGAGGCACGGTTAAGATAGAAAAGTCTGTTAGACAGTTAAAAATAGCACACGTTAAAATGCATTATTGGAGCTTTAAGTGATTATCTGTGATTTAATCTGCTAAATAAATGGGAACTAACTCAATTCTTCTTGCATTTACCACTAATCTTGCACAAGCCAAACATGTTTATCTTCTGCAGATCCTGATGAGTTGCAGTGGTTAAACTTCAGAATGGCTTGTCCTGAAAATAAATTGTTTGTCACAGAGGAGTAATTTTCTGGTTTGGGCTCTGCACCTTCGCCTCACGCCAATGCAAGTCTACTGGTGGTAATGGAACAGTGATAACCTCAGGCAATGATCATTGCAAACACTGCGCACTTGTGCAGTGCGGGGAGCTGGATCACAACACGGTGATCTCGGGGAGCTGATCTGGTCGGGCCATGATAATGGAGAAGTTATAACTTGGCATTGAGAGGGGGAAAGGACAGGACTTGCCAGGGGCAGTTTTATGGGCTATGCAGATACGCCATTGATTAAGGTATGAAGGGGAAAGTGATTGATGACTAATGGGCTTAGGGTTCAGCCATTCCTGGAGCAAGGGAGCCCACAGACTTCATCAACAGATCGAGAGGGTGTGTGCTTCTGTGGTGTTTGCATGTTTTCCCTGTGACCACATGGGCTTCCTTCAGGTGCTCCGATTTCCTCCCACATCCCAACAACATAGAAACATAGAAAATAGGTGCAGGAGTAGGCCATTCGTCCCTTCGAGCCTGCACTGCCATTCAATATGATCATGGCTGATCATCCAGCTCAGTAACCTGTACCTGCCTCCCCTCCATACCCCCTGATCCCTTTAGCCACAAGGGCCACATCTAACTCCCTCTTAAATATAGCCAATGAACTGGCCTCAATGTGGATTTGTTGGTTAATAGGCCTCTAAATTGCTTCTTGCGTGTAGGGACTGGATAACACAGATACTTTGTTTTAGAGAGGGAAGGAGTGGGGAATTATGTGAGGGGTGGGAAATCTGCTTCTCTTGGTAAGGTGGGTTAGGTTAGGTTTATTATTGTTATGTGTACTGAGGTCCCGTGAAAAGCTTTGGAGCAAAATTCTGGGCATCTTATTGAAACATAAAACATTCTTAAGGGATTGGACAGGCTAGATGCAGGAAAAATGTTGGGGAAGTCCAGAACCAGTGTCACAGTGTAAGAATAAGGGGTAGGCCATTTAGGACTGAGATGAGGAAAAACTTTTTTACCCAGAAAGTTGTGAATCAGTGGAATTCTCTGCCACAGAAGGCAGTGGAGGCCAATTTACAGGATGTTTTCAAGAGAGAGTTAGATTTAGCTCTTGGGGCTAACGGAATCAGGGAAATTTGGGGAGAAAACAGGAACGGGGTAGTGATTTTGGATGAACAGCCATGATCATGTTGAATGGCGATGCTGGCTCAAAGGGCCGAATGGCCTACTCCTGCACCCTATCTTCTATGTTTCTATGTTTCTAGAAAAGCATTCTTGTGGTTAGAAACTCCAGCCCATTTTTTCATGAACTCTGGAAACCTGTCAGCAACTGCAATGTTTACAGGCAGTTCACAACCCACTTTCAGGGACCCATGTTAAGAGGATAACAAGTGTATGGTCACTCCTTCATTCTAGGCATGAGAAATGGCAATGGATACATTTACATCAGGAACTACTCAATGGGTCAGGCACCATCTATGGAGAGAGGCGTGTCTGACCTGCTGAGTATTTCAAGTTTACTACGACTGCCAATATTTAATGTGTTCTCTATCTGTTTATGTTTATGCCGACTTTCCATTTGTTTATTTATCATTTTTTCTGATGGTCTTTGATCTGATACATTAATTCTTTCTCTCTCCATGATGCTGCCTGACCTGCGGGATGTTTGTATTTATTTCATCACGTCTCCTATGCTCCCCTCAATGATCAATTTAGTTTATTGAGAGATACTGCATGGAAACAGGCCCTTCGGCCCATTGTTCCCCCCCCCCCAATCCCTCCCCCAACCTTCAATCACCTGTTCTCACTATTTCTATGTTATCCCAATTTCTCAACCACATCCTACACACTAGGGCAAAATAGACAATAGGTGCAGTAGTAGTCCATTCGGCGCTTCGAGCCAGCACCGCCATTCAATGTAACCATGGCTGATCATCCACAATCAGTACCCCGTTCCTGCTGGCTCCCCATATCCCCCGACTCCGCTATCATTAAGAGCTCTATCTAACTCTCCCTTGAAAGCATCCAGAGAATCGGCTATTTACAGAGGCCAATCAACCTACAAACCCACAAGTCTTTGTGATGTGGGAGGAAACCACCCACATGGTCACAGGGAGAAGGAGCAAATTCCACACAGACAGCGCCCGAGGTCAAGGTCGAACGTGGGTCTCTGATGCTGTGAGACTGCAGTTCTACCAGCCAGGCCACTGTGCCGCCCTGTAAATTGCACAAGGATTCATATCAATGCGCATACCAACATAAATTGTCGAAGGGTTCATATCAATGTTGTGTGGCAAAAATGTAAGTTGTGTATTATTTCAAAATTAGATGGCACAGTAAGCTGTGTGATCAGATGCAGAATGATGCAAGGGGTCATTGTTTGATTAATTGTGTGCAAAACCGCAGAAAATCAAGATCTGTATACATCGTGAGCTCAAGTTTAGTCCAAAGAAAAATGGCTCAAGATTGTCTTCTGAGCAATGAGATGCAAAGCGATTCAGGACGCAGCACTGAAAGCTACAAGAGATAATTAAAAAGTTTAATGGAACTTTATTCATGGATTAATGGATGTTTAATGGCCTTTGTTTCCAGACCAATGAAATTCATAAAGGTGAAATTGCTAGTTTCACAAACATCTGAATTACATTTCATCCAAGGATCTTTGTTCAGTTCAGGACACCAAAACTCTGGATAAACATCACAAGGATGACACCAGAGATAAATGTTTAAAGGTTATCTGACCATTTCAAGTCAAGTCAAGTCAAGTCAAATTTATTTGTCACATACACATACACGATGTGCAGTGAAATGAAAGTGGCAATGCCTGCGGGTTGTGCACAAAAAGAATTACAGTTACAGCATATAAATAAAGTTAATAAGTTACTATTAGTGTCGACAAAAATTTAGTCTCTGGGGTTATAAAAGTTGACAGTCCTGATGGCCTGTGGGAAGAAGTTCCGTCTCATCCTCTCCGTTTTCACAGCGTGACAGTGGAGGCGTTTGCCTGATCGTAGCATCTGGAACAGTCCGTTACTGGGGTGGCAGGGGTCCCTCATGATCTTACTTGCTCTGGATCTGCACCTCCTGATGTATAGGTCCTGCAGGGGGATGAGTGTAGTTCCCATGGTGCGTTCTGCCGAACGCACTACTCTCTGCAGGGCCATCCTGTCCTGCGCAGAGCTGATCCCAAACCAGACTGTAATGTTGCCGGACAGGATGCTCTCTACAGCCCCAGAGTAGAAGCAATGAAGGATCTTCAGAGACACTCTGAATTTCCTCAGTTGTCTAAGGTGGTAAAGGCGCTGCTTAGCCTTACCCACCAGTGCGGCAATGTGCGTTGCCCACGTCAGATCCTCTGCAATGCGGACTCCCAAGTATTTAAAACTGCTCACCCTATCCACAATCGACCCATTTATCTCCAGTGGCGTGTACATCCTTGGATGTTTAGCCCTTCTGAAGTCCACAATCAGCTCCTTTGTTTTAGTGACATTCAAGAGGAGGCTATTGTCCTGACACCAGAGTGCCAGATCAGCGACCTCGTCCCGGTAGGCCTTCTCATCGTTGTTGGAGATCCGGCCCACCACCACAGTGTCATCAGCAAACTTGATGATGGAGTTTGAGCTGAACCTGGCCCCACAGTCATGTGTGTACAGGGAGTACAGTAGGGGGCTAAGGACGCAGCCCTGGGGGGATCCTATGTTCAGGGTGAGGGAGCTAGATGTGTGTTCCCCCATCCTGACCACTTGGGGCCTGGCAGTGAGAAAGTCCAGGACCCAGGCACACAGAGGGGTGCTAAGCCCCAGTTCCAGCAGCTTCTCAACCAGCCTGCTGGGGACTATTGTGTTGAATGCTGAACTAAAGTCAATGAACAGCATCCTCACATAGCCCCCCTGGCTGTCCAGATGAGAGAGAGCGGTGTGTAGAACCTGGGAGACCGCATCATCCGTGGACCTGTTCGGACGGTATGCGAACTGTAGTGGGTCCATGTTGCGAGGAAGGAGGGCACAGATGTGCTTCTTGACTAGCCTCTCAAAGCATTTCATGACAACCGAGGTTTCATGGAGATTTCATGACATCCCTCCACAGATGCTGCCTGACCTGCTGAGTTCCTCCAGCAGCTTGGATTTTTGCTTGAGGTTCCAGCATCTACAGCCTCTTGTCTCTCCATAAGTTAGATGGCATTCAGGTTGATGTCAGGAATCACTTCTTCACACATGAGACAGTGCAATTCTGGAATGGCTTCCTTTAAAAAAAAACTATTGAGCTTGGGGCAATTAAAATATCAGAACTGGGTCATTGTTTGGTTAGGTAAAAGCTTTATGTAATATGGTGCATGAACAGATCCATGGAGTTTGGCTTTAGATCAGCTATGGGTCCGCACTGACCAGCGATCCCCGCACACTAACACTATCCTACACACCCTAGGGACAATTTATAATTATACCAAGCCAATTAGCCCACAAACCTGTACGTCTTTGGAGTGTGGGAGGAAGCCGGAGCACCCGGAGAAATCCCACGCATTCACAGGGAGAACATACCAACTCCGTACAGACAAGCGCCCGTAGTCAGGATCGAACCCAGGACTCTAGCGCTATCAGGCAGCAACTCTACCGCTTCGCCACCGTGCCACCCATGAATGGTGGTACTTACTGCCTAAAGGTTTGATGGGAGAAGAACCTTCCATCGTGTTTAAGCATTTAAAGAGGTGTAGACCACACACCCATGAACCGGCAGTAGGAAAATGGCGCCAACTGAAATAAATCTATTATTGCCTGGATGGATAGCCTTCCTTATGATCTGTACATTTCTGATCCCTGTTCCTGTTACTACATATATCTTGAGTTATTATTCCAGACACAACCACTATAAATGAATGTTGCCAAGATAGTGGTGCAGCTGGTGGAGCTGCTGCCTCACAACGCCAGACACCGGGGTTCGATCCTGACCTCGGGTGCTATCTGTGTGGAGTTTATATGCTCTCCCTGTCACTGCATGGGTTTTCTCCGGGTGCTCCGGTTTCCTCCCACATCCCAAAAACACGCGGCTCTGTAAATTGTCCCTGGTGTGAAAGTCTGAAGAAAGGTCTCGACCCGAAACGTCACCCATTCCCTCTCTCCTGAGATGCTGCCTGACCTGCTGAGTTACTCCAGCATTTTGTGAATATATACCTTCTGGTGTGAAAGTAGTTGATGTGAAAGTGGGATAACATAGAGCTAGTTTGAACAGGTGATCGATGGTCAGTGTGAACATGGTGGACCAAAGGGTCTGTAACTCTGCTGGATAAACCAAATCAAACTAAACTAAACCAAACTAAATTAAACTAAACATTGAATATGAATATTTACCTCAAATCTTAATTCCATGTGATCATCCATCATCCCAAAAACTTCCCAACATCTTGGATTTTAACCTTCATTCAGATGCAATAATTCAATTTAGTATAAATCATTATTCTTATTAAAATATTGCAAATAAAATATTTTGTGGCAGAACATGTCATCCTAATTTGGATGCAGTTATTTCAATAACACTTTGGATATTGCTTCTATTTAAATACGCAAGAGCTGGGGGGGGGGGGGGGGGGACTGTCAAGGACGTTTTCTATTGCATCAGACTCCAGGTACGTAGTAGGCATTTAACAAGCTAAAGTGGACATGTATTAGGTGGGCCAAAAAATTCAGTCACCTCCACAAATTATGACTACTCAGGATGCTTTCCTCAGCTTCTGTTTACCCGCAGAATTGTTCTAATGGCAGGGTCATGGTGAAATCAATTACAGGAATTGGCTGGCATAAATTACCGGATCAGGTGCTGAGTGTGAGATGCATTAGGTTTTGCAAAGGAAATAAGTAGTCTAGAAAATCTGACTGAGTTAATGATTAGATGCACTGATTTTGAACCAGTTCTCCACACAAGGTCAGTTCAATAACCCTGGCTGGTTAACTCATTGATGCCATCAGTGTAATTGTAAGGAGGAATGAGCAACACACCAAGTCCTGGAGGAACTCAATGGATCAGGCAGCATCTGAGGTGGAAATGGACTGGTCGAGATCCTTCTTCAGTCAAAGAAGGACATTTTAAAACATTCTATGGAATATAAAAATCCACCTGTACGCTGTCAAAATCTACATGCAAGTACCATCATATGATACGATACGATAAGATACGATATGATATGATATAACTATTTATCCCAGGAGGGAAATTGATCTGCCAACAGTCATAAAACACAAATAACATGAAACATGAAATTAAAGTGATGAGTGGAAAGGATTAGGGATGTGCAGAGATTGGGTGGGTCGGGGGGAACAGAGGGGAGTCAGTCTACCCCCACGACAGAAGGGGCAGGAGTTGTACAGTTTGACAGCCACAGGGAAGAAGGATCTCCTGTGGATCTTGCACTACTGACACAGTGACCCATCTATGACCATCAGCAAGGGCAGCAGAAAAAATCCCCATCTCTAGACTTCTTGCCTATAACTTCACTCCCACCTCATTAACATGAGCAATTGGACCTCAGCTAATATTGTGACCAAACCAAATAGAACTGTTCCCATTGTACCTTAACCACAAATGCCACCTAAAAAAATAGATTGCAGTATAGTAAGTTGTGTGTAAAAAAGGGAGTTAAGTTGACACCTGTCTTGTATTGATCTGACTGCAGTGTTGATCCACACTAATGAGACTGAATGGCAGAGGGAATAGCAGTATATGAATCAGTATTTCTAACGCCTTAAGTATTGACCTGGATTCTAATGCAACCTACTGCAGTTGGCTGATCTCCGACTGCAGCTAACACATACTAAACCTGGAGCGTGATAAGGCACTCAATATTTTACCGCAACATGACAATTGAGAGTATTGGAATAAGGTTTTGCTTGGAAAAAGAAATGAATTGATTTGGCAAAACTGGCTCTGATCTGAAGTCCTTGTAACATTGGCTCAGTGCAAAGCACCAGAGGTTTACCAGCAGATTTCAGCCACATGCTTTCTGAAGACCACAAGCCTAATTTTCCCATCATTTTTAATGGAAACTGCATTTTATATCAATGTTGATTCGTAATTTTAGTCAAATAGCAAAGTCTACGTCAAGAATCTCAAGCACGTCTTTACGACGATGTTGCCAGGACGTGAGTACCTGAACTATCGGGGAAGGTTGAGTAGGCTGGGACTCTTTCCTTAGAGTGCAGGAGGATAAGTTGTACAAAATCATGTGAGGAATAGATCGTGTAGACTCAGAGTCTCTTGCCCAGAGTAGGAGAATCGAGAACCAGAGGACAAAGGTTTAAGGTGAGGGGAGAAAGATTTAATAGACACCTGAGGCGTAACTTTTTCACACAAAGAGTGATGAGTGTATGGAACGAGCTGCTGGAGGAGGTGAAGCAGCTACTATCGCAACGTTTAAGCAACATTTAGACATTTAGGTACATGGAGAGGACAGGTTTAGAGGGATATGGGCCAAACACAGGCAGGTGGGAGCAGTGTAGATGGGACACGTTGGTCGGTGTGGGCAAGTTGGGCCGAAGGACCAGTTTCCACATTGCATGACTCTATGACTCTATAACTGAAATATCATGTAATATAGTCAACATTTGTGTTTATGAAACAATGCAAATGGACAATACAGACCAATTTTAAACATTTGAAGGAGTTATATATAAAACAATCATGCTTATGATGTAAAGATTCTGGGTTAAAATCTCTGATGAAAAATGCATTATTGGACCATTAATGCAATTGTAAAAGGAGAATAAAGATCACGGTATCTGATGTCAGCTTCATATAGAATTAAATCTTACACCGATCAGCCAAAACATTATGACCACCTGCCTAATAAGCTGTTGGTCCTCCGTGTGTAGCTCCATACACAGCAGGGTGTGATGCACTGTGTATTGTGACACATTCCTCCCGTGACCACCATTAAAAGTTTCTGTGACGTGCCACAGCAGACCTTCTGTCGGTCTGGACCAGACAGGATAGCCTTCGTTGCCCTCGCGCATCAATGAGGCTTGGGCGCCCAACACCCTGTCACCGGTTTGTCCCTCCTCGGACCACTGTCGATAGGTACTCACCACTGCTGACCGGGAGCACACCACAAGCCTTGCCGTTTCAGAGATGCTCCGACCCAGTCGTCTGGCCATAACAATTTGGCCCTTGTCAAAGTCGCTCAGGTCTTTACACCTGCCCATTTCTCCTGCATCCAACACATCAACTTCAAGAACTGACTGTTCACTTGCTGCCTAATATATCCCACCCCTTGACAGGTGCCATTGTAACAAGATAATCAATGTTATTCACTTCACCTGTCAGTGGTCATAATGTTTTGGCTGATCGGCGTATATTTTTAATCTTTGTTCATTTCAGGGCAACTGAAATATATGTGCCAAGGTGAACCGATTCCTCAAGCATACCAGTGCAGAACACTAATGCAATGTCATGTTTGCCAGCCCACCAGGACATCGCAGTGCTTGCTACCTGATCTGAAGCTTCAGCTGTAAGAGGCAACATTTATAACAGGACTCTCAATTAATCAATGCTAACAAGTGTTATTGAAGCATACAAATTAACGTGTTATATTTATATTGCACGTTAATTGCACTCTTCTAAAAGATTCATCTGTGGTTCCGTGCTGAATGACTCAAGGACATTTGTCCCACAGGTTCCCGACGTCCCAGCATAAAACTTATCCTCCCGCACTTCTCCGTGTGTGCTGAACGTGTCATCAACAGCTGAAGGAGCAGCCTGTCTCCTTGTCGTCTCCAACTCTCAGTTAGCCTTACCCTTCTCATGATGCACCCAGTACATAGCTGACACGGTGGGATCAGACCGCATTCACGAGCAGAGGAACAGGCAATGTTTCAGACTGAAAACGGGACAGAGAATCCAAACTACAGAGTAGAAACAAGGAACTGCAGATGGCGGCTTATACAAAAGGACCCAAAGTGCTGGAGTAACTCAGCAGGGCCAGGCAGCATCTCTGGAGAACATGGAGAGGTGACATTTTGGGTTGCGACCCACTTCAGTCTGCTTTGGGAGGGGGTGGGTGTGGTGAAGGAAAGCTGGAAGAGAGGAGAGGCAGGACAAAGCATTGTAGATAATAAACCCCTCTCGCCTGTGTCTACCCACTACCTGCCACGGTTTGTTCTGCATCTACTCTCTCCCAGCTTTCTACCCCCCCTCCCCCCCAATCAGTCTGAAAAAGGGTCGACCCGAAAGGTCACCTGTCCAGAGATTTAGCCTGACCCACTGAGTTACTCTAGCACTCTGCGTCCTTTTGATCAACAAACTACAACATTAGCTCATGTTTCCTTTCCACGAATGCTGCCTCACCTGCTTGGTGTCTCCAACATTTTCTGTTTTTACTTCAGATCTTCGGCATCAGTGACATGGCAGCCCAGTGAGTCTGGCTTTCATTGGCCCAGTTACTCCAGCATTTAGTGTCTAGCTTCATATTAGCCATGACTTGGTTGTACAGATTCAGTACTGGCTTACTGATAGATAGCAGAGAGTTGTGATGGAAGGACAATATTCACAACAAGTCCATGACCAGTGAAGTTTGGCAGGGATCTGTGCTGGGGCCTCTGGTGTTTACGATGGATATTGATGACTTGGACGTAAACGTAGATAGGTTGCTTAGTAAGCTTGCAGATGACACCAAGAATGCTGGGGTTGTCAACTAAGGGGAAGGTTGTCAAAGTATACAACAGAATATGGGTCAGCGGCAGAAATGGGTGTAGAAATGGCAGTTGGAGTTTCATCCAAGCAAGTGTGAGATGTTGGAATTCAGGAGGTCATAAGTAAGGGGAAAATATGGAATTAATGGCATGACCCTAAACAGCATTCATGTACATAGGTTCAGAAGTTCAGAAGTTCCAGGAGTAGAATTAGGCCATTCGGTCCATCAAGTCTACTCCACCATTCAATCATGGCTGATCTATCTTTCTCTCCCAACTCCATTCTCCTGCCTTCTCAATAACCCCTGATACCTGTACTAATCAAGAATCTGTCAATCTGCGCCTTTAAAATATAAAATGACTTGGCTTCCACGGCCGTCTCTTGCAATCAATTCCACAAAGGGAGGTACAGAGGGATCTTGGGGTCCAAGTCCATAACTCCTCGAAAGTTCCAACACAAGTATATAGAGTGGTAAAGAAGGCATATGGTATGCCTGCTTTCATAGGTTGGAGCATTGAGTACTAGAGTCAGGAAGTATGATGTAGGATTATGGGACTTTGGTTCGGCCATATTTGGGTTATTGAGGGCACCTCTGATTGCCTCATTACACAGAGGATGAGGAGATTTTGCAAAGAGGTTTCCCAGAATGATGCCTGGATTAAGAAGTATTAGCTCAGGATAGTTCGTCTGTTTGTTTTTATGTCATGACTGTTTTTGTAAAGCGTCTTTGAGCACTTGGAAAAGCGCTATATAAAATAAATGTTTATTATTATTATTACTAAAGGTTGGACCAATTTAGATCAATAGACAATAGACAATAGGTGCAGGAGGAGGCCATTCGGCCCTTCGAGCCAGCACCACCATTCAATGTGATCATGGCTGATCATTCTCAATCAGTACCCCGTTCCTGCCTTCTCCCCATACCCCCTGACTCTGCTATCCTTAAGAGCTCTATCTAGCTCTCCCTTGAATGCATTCAGAGAACTGGCCTCCACTGCCTTCTGAGGCAGTGAATTCCACAGATTTACAACTCTCTGACTGAAAAAGTTTTTCCTCATCTCCGTTCTAAATGGCCTACCCCTTATTCTTAAACTGTGGCCCTTGGTTCTGGACTCCCCCAACATTGGGAACATGTTTCCTGCTTCTAACGTGTCCAACCCCTTAATAATCTTATATGTTTCGATAAGATCATTTTCTTTGGAACTCCAGAGGTTGAAGGGAGACCTGCGATAAGTATATGAAGTTATAAGCGGCATAGATAGGGTAGACAGTCAGGACCTTTCTCCTAGGATGGAAAAATCAAAACTAAAGGGCATAGCTTTAAGGTGAGAGAGGCGACGTTTAAAGGAAATGCACGGGGCAATTTTTGTTTAAGCAGAAGGTAGTAAGTGCCTGGGACATGCTGCCGGGGTGGTGGCTAAGGTAGATATAATGGTGACATTTAAGAGACTTTTGGTTAGGCATATGGATATGTAGGAAAAAGAGGAAGATGGATTATGTACAGGCAGAGAAGAATTGGTCTTGGCATCATTTTCGGCACAGACATTCTGGGCTGAAGGGCCTGTTCTTGTGTTGTACTGTTCAATGCCCTATGTTCAAACGTGCTGCCAAAATAAACTAACCTCCTCTGCCAGCACGCGTCCCATGTCCCTCCAATCTCCAGGATATCCATGTTCCGATCCAAAAGCCTCTGAAATGCAACGATCACGTCTACTTTAACCACCACCCCAACCAGTGGTGGAGATATGATCATGGCATTTTTGGATCGGAGGAAGGCAATGCATTCAAAGCACCCACCGCGCCCTCCGTTAAATAAAAAGCGCTTGCTCTACAGATCTCTTTTAAACTTTTCCCCTCTCACCTTAAAGCTATGCCCTCTAACTGGTGTGAAGCTGGGTTGAATGCTTGGGCAAAGACCATGCATGTCAGTAAAGCTTCCCACATCGTCAAACCATCAAAGTTATCGGTATCCTATTATTGTTTAACCACGCGATGAGAGCTGCAGCAATTTTTTGTTAAATCTGGCATTAATTGCAATTAATATATTGCTTGTTTGACAACCTGTAATTTATGTAAGTGCCTACTTATTGGCGAGTTGACTGATTCCTCGTCCAGGGCATGTTCAATGATTTATTTGAGCACCAAGTAGTTTGAGAGATACATTTGCCTGATGGTTCAGTCCTGAGCTGTGTAATGGGGAAGTGATGACTACAGATTAGCAAGGCAGAGAGAGACTGGTACCTATTGTTCAGGTATCACAGCCTCTGTTTCAAAAATGTAGTTTACTTTAGACGTTCAGCATGGAAGCAGGCCTTTCGGCCCACAAAGTCCACGTTGACCTTCAATCATTCGATCACATTAGTTCTCTGTTATCCCACTCCCTGCACGTTAGGCAGCAATTTTATAGAGGCTTATTAAACTACAAACCTGCACGTCTTTGGGATGTGGGAGGAAACTCGAGCACCTGGAGGAAATCCATGCAGTCAATAGGGAGAACGCGCAAACTCCACACTGACAGCACCCGAGGTCAGAATCGAACCCCAGTCTCTGGCACTGTGAGGCCGCAGCTCTACTGAGTCTTCTACAAATTAAAACCCAAAAAACGGATAGCAATTCCATTTTGACGATGGCGGAATAATTGTAAAAACATGGCTGTTATTTAATCTCATTGTTGGTGAAGGACAAATTCTGTTCTGAAATCCATTTTCTGTAGCACAATGTCCAAATGCATTGAATATATGATTCACCAGAACAGCAAGATTGCACAGCAGAGGTTGTTGAGGCATCAAAGCCCGTTGGCCAAAGAGGTTTACATTTCACAGCGTAGGGTTACAAAGACTCAGTACAAAAAGCTTAGAAATGTATTGAATGGCACAGAATTTATGTGCAAGCTTTGGCCTTGAGATGGTTTGGCCAATCCTGTAGAAGTAGGCTTTTATGGCCCGGTTCAAAGATGCTTAAAGACGACTTGCCTGAACACGTTCTAGTCTGTGCAATCCAGCAGTCAGAACAGGCTGCAGATTAGTGCCCTTTAAATGAAGACCTTGAAGCAGGTCTATTTTAGAATCATCTGACTACCCAAACCACACCTCCATCAGGACCCTGAACACACATCTCCCCCTACTCAAGAGTTTGGACGTCATGGTACAATTGTGTAGAACGTTGGTCAGGGCACGCTTGGAGTTTTGTACGTAGTATTGGTCACCACACTGCAGGAAAGATGGGATTACATGAGAGAGGGTGCAGAAGAGAATCACAAGGATGCTGCCTGGATTAATGAGTTATGACGAGAGATTGGGTGGACTTGCTCCATTGAAGGCTAAATTGTAGTATGCTAAAGTATATAAAATTATGAGAGGCATAGATAGGATAATTAACCAAAGGCTTTTTAGTTTAGATTATTATCGTGTACCCGAGGTACAGTGAAACGCTGTTTTGTTGCATGCTAACCCAGTCAGCAGAAAGACAATACATGATTACAATCAATCCATTTACAGTGCACAGATACATACATGATAAGGGAAGAACGTTTAGTGCAAGGTAAAGCCAGCAACTTCCGGTCAAGGATTTTCCCAGGTTAGTGGTGTCTAAAACTAGAGGGCATAGGTTTAAGGTGAGAAGGAGGAAGTTTAAGATGATCTGAGGGCTAACGTTTAGCACACGTAGCAGAGTTAGTATTTGCAATGAGCTGCCAGGAGATTCTGGAAGCAGGAACTGTAAGCATTTAAGATGCATTTGGGCAGGTTTTTAAATGGGCAAAGCATGGAGGGATATGGAATTAATGTGAGGAAGTGGGAATATTACAGATAGCCATGATGGTTGGTCAAAGGGCCTGTTTCTATGCTGTGCAACTCTGTGACTCAAACCTCAGCCACGAGCAAACAATTATGATACCAACCCGCCGACCTGAATTGCTCCTTGACTCAGACCCTGATTTCCATGAACTGACACCTCCCATTGCACAAATTGTTGGAGAACCTCAGCGGGACAGGCAGAATCTCTGGAGAGAAGGAATGGGTGATGTATCGGGTCAAGACCCTTTCGTCAGTCCGGAGAAGGGTCTCGACCCGAAACATCACCCATTCCTTCTCTCCAGAGATGCTGCCTGTCCCGCTGAGTTACTCCAGCATTCTGTGTCTACCTTCGAATTAAACCAGCATCTGCAGTTCTTTCCTACACCTCCCATTGCACCTTCCAACACCCCCTCCTCCCAGCCTTCTTTCACAATGATCCTGCCACAACAACATAAAAACATATGAATCTAGGTGTGGGAATAGGCCATATAGCCTGTCAAGCCTGGCCACCATTCAGTATGATCATGACTGCTCTGTCCCAGGTCTCATCTCCTCTTCTGTGCCAATCTCCCATAGCCCTCAATTTCCTGATCTTTCTCATTTGTATTTACTCGCTCTTAAAATGTTACCAATGATCTGGTCTCACAACCCTCTTAGGTCGTCAATTCCAGAGTTTTATCACCGTCTGTGAGAAATTCTTACATGCACCAGTTTTAAATGACTACCTCCTAATCTTTAGATAGAGCCTCAAGTGCAGTTGCAATTAGCAAGATTCAAATATTGCCGTAAAAAAATTGTATCTTGTTGCACCCCCCTGTTTAATGCACCTTTCAAGGCGCAAGAGAATTTATAAACCACAGGCATGGGGTGGCACGGTGGCAGAGTTGTTGCCTTACAGCGCCAGAGACCCAGGTTCGATCCTTACTATGGGTGCTGTCTGTACGGAGTTTGTACGTTCGCTCCGTGACCGCGTGGATTTTCTCCGGGTGCCCTGGTTTCCTCCCACCCACCAAAGTCGTACAGGTTAATTGGCTTCGGTAAAAATGGTAAATTATCTCTAGTGTGCAGGATAGTGCTAGTGTCCAGATGTCGCTGGTCGGCACCGACTCGGTGAGCCAAAGGGCCTCTTTCCGCGCAGTACCTCAAAACTAAAACTAAACTAAACATGATGCCTTTTATGATTTCAGGATGTCCCGCAAGTGCTTTGCTGCCAATGGGGAATTTTAAAAGTCTAATCACTATTTTAATTTTACAAATGCAAAACCTCGCAATTTAACAGCTTGCAAGGCGGAGATTTATGGTGAAAACCTTTATCCATCAAGATTATTGATGAAAATTTTGGGGACGAGCTTTGAACAATTGTCTGACCATTAATTTAAAAAAATGGACAGGAAAGTATTATTTGCAACTGATGCTCAAATTTCAAATCTATATATCAATGTGTCAAACTGTTAAGTATTATTGCAACGCAAGATGAATTATTAGCCCAATCCTTTCTGTAACAGCCTGTAAGATGTTGCCCAGCGACTAGATGAAAGAGGCTCCACATGTAAATACATTGATTACTGCACTGGATTTCATGTGCTTACAGTTGCTTAATAAATTTTAGTCACATTGAGATGTATCTCAGGTATACTTCTGTAAACATTAAAACATTATGGAAAGCCTGAACAAATGCAACAGAATGTTATTAATTATTGATGGGTTTCCAACTATAATTCATTGTCTTCTAAATTAAATTAGATTGACTAAATTCCATTTGCATTCATCTCAACGTTATGTTTAAGCAATGAAGATCGCTGCTTGTTAATCTACTTATTATTAGTGAAGATAGACACAAAATGCATGAGTAACTCAATGGGACAGGCAGCATCTCTGGATAGAAGGAATGGGTGACGATTCGGCTTGAGACCTTTCGAAGGCTCTTGACCCGAAACGTCACCCATTCCTTCCATCCAGAGATGCCACCTGCCCCGTTGAGTTACTCCAGCATTTTGTGTCTATCTTCGGTGTAAACCAGCATCTGCAGTCCCTTCCTGCTTGATATCAGGTCTGTTTCCAGGAGATGAGCATTGTCTGGCAAACTACATGATAAAAAAACCCGAAGAACCTAATCACCTACAAACATATAAAATTCTTAAGGGGTTGGACAGGCTAGATGCAGGAAGATTGTTCCCGATGTTGGGGAAGTCCAGAACCAGGGGTCACAGCTTAAGGATAAGGGGGAAGTCTTTTAGGACCGAGATGAGAAAACATTTCTTCACACAGAGAGTGGTGAGTCTGTGGAATTCTCTGCCACAGAAGGTAGTTGAGGCCAGTTCATTGGCTATATTTAAGAGGGAGTTAGATGTGGCCCTTGTGGCTAAAGGGATCAGGGGGTATGGAGAGAAGGCAGGTACAGGTTACTGAGTTGGATGATCAGCCATGATCATATTGAATAGCGGTGTAGGCTCGAAGGGCCGAATGGCCTACTCCTGCACCTATTTTCTATGTTTCTATGTTTCTATGTTTTTGATAGCTTTTAAAATGAACATGGTTACCAATGTTTGAATATTACTCGAAGGTATTTATTCACAAAATGCTGGAGTAACTCAGCAGGTCAGGCAGCATCTCGGGAGAGAAGGAATGGGAGAAATATTACTGAATATTTCTCATCTGTCTCAAAACCACAAATTTCCTAATGTCTTCTTTATTTTTCCCACCGGGATATAATTAACACATACATTTTAAGTAAAAAGAAACAAGTCAACTTTATATGAGGTGATTATGCAATGAAAGTGTCATTTCACAGATGACTTGCGAAAAAAAATGGTGAGACTTTGTTTAGAAAAATACAAGAGGTTATTTAAATATGAGAATAAATATCTTAACGACTGACAGCAATTACTTTTCCAGTGTTGAAATTAAAAACTTGTAATATTTTACCTCTTTGGGTTTCTGAAACCCCCACCCATCTCCTTCCACTTACATTCCTTCCTTTGACTTCACCATTCACACTTCTTCTATCCTCACCTCACATCTTTTGTCTTTTCATCTCTGGTTTTTTTTCCAATCACCTACCTATCAAAAACTCCCCATCACCAGTCACCACCTATCACTTACCAGGCTTTGTCCTACCCCCTCCTCTCTTCTAGCTTTCTTCCCCCCCTCCCCCTGCTACAATCAGTCTGATGAAGATCCCTGACCCGAAGCATCACCTATCCATGTTCTCCAGAGATGTCGCCGGACCCACTGAGTTACTCCAGCACTTTGTGTCTTTTTTGTGTGACCCAGCAACTGCAGTTTCTTATTTCTCCTTTCTAATTAACCTCACCATCAACCTTATCATCTCTGGTTTTGCAGGTTAAAACCTTTGCAGCTGAATCATCCTACCACATCCAGAGAGCAGTGCTGAACTACTAAAAACGTCATTGATGACCCTCGGAATAACCTTGATCGGACTTTGTTGGCTTTACCTTGCAGTAAATATTATTCCCTTATCATTTATCTATACACTGTTAATGGGTCGATTGTAATCATTTATATCTGTCCGCTGACTTGATAGCACGCAACAAAAGCTTTTCACTGTACCTCGGTACACGTGACACTAAACTAAACTAAAATTAACCTCACCAGTTTCTCATCTCCGGTTTTGCAGGTTAAAACCTTTGCTTCAGTCTTCATATTTTTCCAGTTGCTGTACTTCGTTGCACCAAGGCCAATTGGATTGTCTGACTATCTCAGTATTTATTTGTTATCTATGATCTTTTCATTCCACTCTGCTCAATTCTCCTTACTCTTTTGACCCTTGTCTTGTGCTGTTGTTCAGTGCCGCCCTTATTTAATGGCTCCAGAATTTCACTGCACTCTCCTTCAGTTTCAATTCCCCACAGTTTTCCCTCCTCTCTTTTCACTCAAAGCTTTTACTTGATAAGCTCTTCTACCTCAATGCATTCTCTTATTCTAGTTCCTGTTTGCAATTTTCTCACTGCTTTTTCCAGCATCCATAAGGTTTCACTCCTTGTTTTTTTTCACACAAACCAACCTCCCTTCCATTGATGCAATTTATACCTCACGCTGCCTCGGCAAGGCCAGCAGCATAATCAAGGACGAGTCGCACCCTGGCCACTCCCTCTTCTCCCCTCTCCCATCAGGCAAAAGGTGAAAACGCACCAGATTCTGGGACAATTTCTTCCCTGCTGTTATCAGGCAACTGAATATCCTACCTCAACTGTAGAGCAGTCTTGAACTATTATCTACCTCATGGTGACCCTCGGACTATCCTTGATCGGATTTTGCTGGCTTTACCTTGCAGTAAACATTGTTCCCTTATCATGTATCTACACACCGTAAATGGCTCAACTATAATCATGTATTGTCTTTCCACTGACTTGTTAGTATGCAACGAAAGCTTTGCACTGTACCTCGATGCACGTGACAATAAACTAAACTGTTCAACTGTTTTAGCTGCTTTGATTTGTGCTTTCCAGTATTTCCTTTAATGAATTATAGAATCAGGCTATTTGCCTGATCCGGTGGGAAAGCTGGTTTCTTTTAATTCCTGTATTAAATTTTGCTTGATTTATAAATAACAATCCTACACAGCAATAAAAACAAAATAAAGAATAGTGCTTTCTGAAATTGGAAACAAATACAAGGAATATAGAAATATGGAATCGATCCACTTGTATCGATTAGTTTCTAGTTATGGGCAGGGTTTTTTTGTAGACTAAAAAGTGCAGGCACATTTATCATTTCTTGCTGGTGGTGTCCATGGCAGATTGTCATTCTACAAACTGCTTACCCTGTATAAACGGTTCAGTCTGAAGAAGGGTCTCGACCCGAAACGTCACCCGTTCGTTCTCTCCAGAGATGCTGCCAGTCCCGCTGAGTTACTCCAGCTTTTTGTGTCTATCTAAAGGCTTGACCAGCTTATTTAATTAATTGATTTTATTTTTAAACTTTTGACTCTTTTTGTACGACCTATACTCTTTCCGTACTATACAAAATGGCCAAAATTTGAAAATCTAGCCTTTATTTTTTTTTTAACCATCATAACATAAATGTTAGTTATGGAAAAAGATAGGACCAGTCCTCAAATTTATTGGGCAAGGCTAATTTTGATGGGACTCGACAGGAACTTATAAAAGTTGATTGGGAAAGGCTGTTATCACTCAAAGGGCCACCTGGCAAGTGGGAGGCTTTTAAAGGAGAGATAGGAAGACATACGGTCCAGCACGAAGGGCAAGGCTTGCAGAATGAAGGAACCCTTGTTGATGAGGAATATTCATAAGATCATAAGAGATAGGAGTAGAATTCAACCATTTGACCCATTATGTCTACTGTGCCATTCAAACATGGCTGATCTATCTCTCCCTCCTAACCCCATTCTCTTGCCTTCTCCCCATAACCTCGATCACCCATATTAGTATAGGAGTAAAGAGGTTCTTCTGCAGTTGTATAGGGCCCTGGTAAGACCACCTCTGGAGTATTGTGTGCAGTTTTGGTCTCCTAATTTGAGGAAGGACATCCTTGTAATTGAGGCAATGCAGTGTAGGTTCAAGAGATTGATACCTGGGATGGTGGGACTGTCATATGAGGAAAGATTGAAAAGACTAGGCTTGTATTCACTGGAGTTTACAAGGATGACAGGGGATCTTATAGAGATATGTAAAATTATAAGAGGACTGGATGAGCTAGTTGCAGGAAAACTGTTCCTAATGTAAGGAGGGGGGGGGGGGGGGGCAGAACCAGGGGCCACAGTCTTAGAATAAAGGGGAGGCCATTGAAAACTGAGGGGAGAAGGAACTTTTTCACCCAGAGTTGTGAATTTGTGGAATTCTCTGCCACAGAGAGCAGTGTAGGCCAGATCACTGGATGAATTTAAGGGAGAGTTAGATAGAGCTCTGGGGGCTAAGAATGTACTGTATCTATCTCTGCTTTAAATATATCCACTGACTTTGCCTCCACAGCGTTCTGTGGGAAAGAATTCAACAGGTTCACCACCCACTGACTAAAGAAATTCCTCCTCTTCTCCTTCCTAAAATTACGTCCTTTCGTTGACGCCCTTTTGAAGCCCTTGTCAGGAAAATTGAGACATATGTCAGGTACAGGTAGCTGCGATCAATTGAATCCTCTAAGGAGTAGAAGGTGGCTCAGCGGCAGAGTTGCTGCATTACAGCGCCAGAGACCTGAGTCCGATCTTGACCATGGGTTCTGTCTGCACGGAGTTTGTATGTTCTCCCTTTGACTGCGTGGGTCTTCTCTGGGAGCTCCGGTTTCCCCTCGCATGCCAAAGACGTACAGGTTGGTCGATTAATTGGCTTTTTTAAATTGGGAATTGTTCCTAGTGTGTAGTTGGTGTTGGCGTACGGGGTGATCGCTGGTCGGCGTGGGCTCGGTGGTCCGAAGGGCTTGCTTCCACACTGTATCTCTAGAGTCTAAAGATTAAAGTCTAAAGGAGGTAGGAATAAGCTCAAGAAGGTTGGGAGGACAAAAGTGGGCAGATCCTTGGAAGAAAAGGTTAAAAGAGAATCCCTAAACTTTCTCTGAGTGCATTAACTAGGGAGAAAACAGATTTCCTTAGGATCAATTTGGTATTCTACATCTGGAGCCATTGGAAATGGGCAAGATCTGAAATTAATGCTTCTCATCTGCAATTACTATGTGGTGAAGAACATGGAAGCTAGTGAGTTAATGGAAGAGAATAGGTTACCCAGCAGCACATCAACGATACAAATGAGCAGATGCTTGCAGACGTGAAGCACAAAAAGGTGGACACGCCTGACTGAGAGAATTCTGGAACAATGTGCGAAGCAAGAGAATGGGTTACTGGGGCCTTGCAGGGGAAGCTGTGACTTCATTAGTCTTAGGTGAGGTACCAGAAGATTGAAAAAGTGTAGGAAAATAACTGCAGATGCTGGTACAAATCGAAGGTGTCACAAAAAGGTATCACAGAGTCTGAAGAAGGGTCTCAACCCGAAACGTCACCCATTCCTTCTCTCCTAAGATGCTGCCTGACCCACTGAGTTACTCCAGCTTTTTGTAATACCTACAGAAGATTGAAAAATGCTTTTATTTAAGAAGGGCTGCAAGAACCAGCCAGGGAACTGCAGGCTGGTGGGCCTTGCAGTGGTGAGAACGCTACTGGAAGGAATTCATAGGATTTGTTTGCATTTGGAAAGGGATGGACTGATTAGGAATAATTGGCATGACTCTGTGGGGGATAGCGTCTCACAAATTTGATTGAGGTTTTGAGGAGATGCCCAAAAGGACTGATATTGTCTATATGGGCTTTAGCAAGGCATTGACAAAGGTCCATTGACAAGGTCCATAGTAGGATGGTTCAAAAGTTGCAAGTGCATTGGATCCAGAGTGAGTTAGCAAATTGGGTACAAAATTGCAGATGGTGGTTTACAAAAAAAATAAACAAAGTGCTGGAGTAACTCAGGGCCCCGACCTGAAGAGTCGCCTATCCATGTTCTCCAGAGATGCTCTACGTTGGAGACCTGTAAGCAATGGTGTGTCACAGGGATCGGTTTAGTTTAGTTTAGTTTAGAGATATAGCGTGGAAACAGCCTCGTCAGCCCACCGAGTCCATGCTGACCAGTGATTTCCCGTACACTATTTCTATCCTACACACTATGAACAATTTTACAGAAGCCAATTAACCTATAAACCTGTACGTCTTTGGAGTGTGGGAGGAAACCAGAGCACCCGGGAGAAAACCCACTCCGTACAGATAGCCCCTGTAGTCAGGATCTTACACAGGTCTGTGGCAGTGTAAGGCAGCAACTCTACCGCTGCTCCACCGTGACGGCCCTGCTGGTTCCTTTCTTATATAATCACACGTAATAATGAATTGGAGGCAGATAGAGGCGAGACGATTTGTACGTTTGCAGATGATATCAAAATTGGTACAATGGACAGTGAAGAAGGTTGTCTACAATTTAAAATGGAGCCCAGATCAATGGGGAAAGTGGGTAAAGATTGGGTGGGTGAAATTTGTCTCAGACAAGTGCAAAGTGATGTATTTCGGGAAGTTAAACCAGGCCATGGCAGACACAGTGAATGGCAGAGTCCTGGGGAGTGCCGTTGAGAATAATATGATGGTAAATAAGTTAAATGGTTGCTTAGTTTTTGGTGAAGTTGGCTGAGGAAAGAAAGCTGCCCAGACCACCAGAAGAGGATCTGAATAGCCACGGGGCTGGATATGTTCACCTTGGTTTAACACCCAGGCCTAATTGAGACTGCATCATTGCAGGGCCATCTGACAACACACACCTGCAGTGTCTGCCAACATCAGGGTTATAACATCCGATACAAGAGTCTGCATTTGAGAGTCCTATTAAATAATCTAGTTGACACTTAATTAGTAGATTGAATGGCCCCATTGCTCAAAGATAAATGGACAGTAAATTTGCCTTCGATGGAATCAGGTTACATATTGTCCTGGGCAAACTTATTACTTTATTTTCATTGCTTGGAGGTTATTTGAGCTTTATGCTGCAAAATCACGAAAATGCTATAAATGTCTGATTTTTTGTTGTTGTTCGTTATTTGCTCGAAGCGTCTTTCCTCAATCTGACTTCGAAGCCTGAAAGGATACATTGTTGGTGCTGGGATAAAATCCCATGCGCTGTGGTTTGCCGGTGAAGCATGTATTGTTCTTCCAAAGGGAGCATTAAACCCCTGTCCCACTTAGGCGATTTTTTAGGCGACTACAGGCGACTAGGCTGTCGCCACGCGGTCGCCGGGGTGTCGCCTGTACGGTCGTGAGTCATCTCCAAAGAGTCGTAGTGTTTTTCTGGTCGCCGCTGGATTTTGAAACGTTTAAAAAATGTTGGCGACTGTTGGTTTGACGCCAATGATCGCAGCTTGACGTCTCCTGACGTGGGCGCTGTCGTAGGTTGTCGCCAGGCAACGTAGGTTGTCGCCAGGCAACGTAGGTTGTCGCCAGGCGACGTAGGTTGTCGCCGGTGCTGACTTCATTGAATTCCATTGGCGACTACCTACGTCAACCGGCGACAGGTACCGGCGTCAAAACCGGAGGCCAAAATGACATCAATTGTTTTCAGTTGTCGCCGACACGGTCGTAGCTTGTCGTAGCTTGTCGCGGGTAGATGTAGGTTGACTTCGGTTGTCGTAGTTTGCTGCCTGTGTGGTCGTAGGTGGTCGTAGGTTCGGTCATAGGTGAACGTCCTAAGTCGCGACGATTGGGTCGCCGGTTGTCGGTAGCTTGACGTCGACTAGGTGGTAAGTTGTTGCAGCTTGTCGTAGAAATTGTCTTAGGGGGGGTCCAGTCGCCATTTTTTCGGCAAACTGCTACGATTATTGCAGTTGCTGGCAGTCGCCTAAAAAAAAGCCTAAATGGGACAGGCCCCTAAAAGTGCCAGAAATTGCCTATGTCAGGGCAATGGAGAGAATGGGGGGGGGGGGGGGGGGGGCTGGGATCAGGTTTAGTTTACTCTAGTTTAGAGATACAGCGTGGAAAGCGTTGGGCCACCTCGTCTGCACCGACCAGTGATGCCCACACACTAACACCACCCTACACACACTAGGGACAATTTACAATTTTACCAAGCCAATTTGGAGTGTGGGAGGAAACCAGAACTCCCAGAGAAAACCCATGTGGTCACGTGGAGCAAGTACAAACTCCATACAGACAGCACCCATAGTCAGAATCGAACCCGGGTCTCTGGCGCTGTAATTGCAGCAGTTCTACCGCTGTGCCACTGCGCTTCCAAGGTTTAGGTACCTTGGTTCATGTGGCAATAAAAAAGGCATGCAATTTGTGCTTAGAGTCCAGGGATGCAGCAGGGAAACTGGTCCTTCTGCCCACCGAGTCCATGCCAACCATCAATTACCTGTTCCCACTTGTTTGTGGAAACAGGCCCTTCAGCCCACTGAGTCCATGCTGACCAGTGATCACCCCATACACTGGCACTATCCTACACACTCGGGACAATTTACAATCTTTACCGAAGCTAATTAACCTACAAACCAGTACGTCATTGGAATGTGGGAGGAAACCGGAGCACCAAGAGAGAGTTAGATTCAGCTCTTAGGGCTGAAGGAATTAAGGGATATGGGGAAAAAGCAGGAACGTGGTATTGATTTTAGATTTTAGATGATCAGCCATGATCATATTGAATGGCGGCGCTGGATCGAGTAATGGTTTAATCTTGCGCCTATATTTCTATGTTTTTATGTTTCACCAGGAGAAAAACACATGCAGTCACGGGGAGAATGTACAAACTCTGTACAGACAGCACACATGGTCAGGATCGTACCCAGGTTTCTGGTGCTGTAAGGCAGCAACTCTACCACTGCGCCACCGTACCGCCTCACGTTGTTCTACGTTATTCAATTTTCACATCCAACAACCACACGTTAACGGCATCTTACAGAGAGGCCAATTACCTACCAACCTGCACATCTATTAAACGTGGGAGGAAACAGGAGCACCCGGAGGAAACCCACGTGGTCCCAGGGAGAATGTGCAAACTCCACACAGACGGCAGCCAAGGTCAGGATCGAACCCGTGTCTCTTGGCGCTGAGAGGCAGCACCTCTACCAGTGGTACCAGTGTGCCATCTTTTGGGTGTAATTTTAATTCTAGCCACATAGTGAAAATTTGAAAGGTGGTCTTCTGAAAGAGACCTTCTTGAAAGGTGCTCCCTGATGAGACCAGGCAACAGCTATTTGTGACTTTAACTTCTTGGAACATACACCACCAAGCAGGTAGGGTCTATTTATACAGTATATATCAGACATCTTCTATCAATGGTTTAATTGAATGGTACCTCTGTGGAATTCTCTGCCTCAGAAGGCAGTGGAGGCCAATTCTGTGAATGCATTCAAGAGAGAGCTAGATAGAGCTCTTAAGGATAGCGAAGTCAGGGGGTATGGGGAGAAGGCAGGAACGGGGTACTGATTGAGAATGATCTGCCATGATCACATTGAATGGTGGTGCTGCCTCAAAGGGCCGAATGGCCTACTCCTGCACCTATTGTCTATTGTCTCCCATTTTATGTCAGCACATAAGGACAGATGTAGGTTTCCATCAGCCAACCTCGAGAGGAAGAGAAAGAACAAAAGATCAAGGTCGAAATTTAAGCTGCATTGGTACTTCTTAAAGGCCAGGAATACTTTACGTGCAATGATGCGGCACAGTGGCGCAATGGTAGAGATACTGCCTTACGAGTGCTTACAGCGCCAGGGACCCGGGTTCGATCCTGACTACGGGTGCTGTCTGTACAGAGTTTCTACGTTCTCCCTGTGACCACGTAGGTTTTTCCGAGATCTTTGGTTTCCTCCCACACTCCAAAGACATACAGGTTTGTGGGATAATTGGCTTGCTATAAGTGTAAATTGTCCCTAGTGTGTGTAGGATACAGTAAATGTGCGAGGATCGCTGGTCGGTGCAGACTCGGTGGGCCAAAGAGCCTGTTTCCACGCTGGATCTCTAAACTAAACTAAACAATCGACTCAAGTGCTACACCTAGGGTGTTGCAGGCACTTAGATCTGTGGTTTACATGTTCTCAGAAAGTATCATCTGGTACACAATCAACCCCCCATTCCCCATCACCTTCATGCCTGCACAGATTGCTTTCACTGGAGTGTCAGAGGCTGAGGGGAGATAGAAGTTTTATAAAATTATGGGAGGCACAGGTAGAATCTTTTTTTCCCAGCGAGGAAATGTCAAAGACTAGATATCATGACTTGTACATTCCTCTTTAGCCAGACACAAAATGCTGGAGTAACTTAGCGGGTCAGGCAGCATCTCTGGAGAAAAGGAATAGGTGACGTTTGTTCCCTGCTGAACCGGTTTTGGACCCGAGACTGGAAATTATGTAATCATATTAAAAATGTATAAACAGTAATAATTGAATTGAAAATCATTGTGTCACACAAAACATAAACATCGACATAATTCTTGTTGCCTCTCTGCTTCAAAATGCAGGAAAATTAGTCGGTTCAGATGATACTTCAATCAGCTCCATTGAAGTACTCAAAACTAATCAAGTCTTTTACAATGCGTTCTCACCGCACTTGGTAAATCTGATTATTATCAATAACAACATTTAAACAAGACCTATTCATTAGTATTCCTGCAAATATTTTGGACTACTTGAAACTGCACTGAAATATCAGTTATGTGATAAACTCTTTTGAGGTAAGGATGGTTTTCAACAGCTTTATTCCTGGAGCTATAGCTGCTCCGAATCGAACCTGCCGAGAGCCCGCCATGATCTGTCTCTGCCCCCAGGGTCATCTGGCACAACTGACCCTGCATGAACCTTTTTTAGACAATAGACAATAGATAATAGGTGCAGGAGTAGGCCATTCGGCCCTTCGAGCCAGCACCGCCATTCAATGTGATCATGGCTGATCATTCTCAATCAGTACCCCGTTCCTACCTTCTCTCCATACCCCCTGACTCCGCTATCCTTAAGAGCTCTATCCAGCTCTCTCTTGAATGCATTCAGAGAATTGGCCTCCACTGCCTTCTGAGGCAGAGAATTCCACAGTTACCTTGTTTCCTTTTCTTTTCCCCTCCCTTTGTTGTTTTTGTTTTCGACGTGATTTATTTATTTTATAGCATCGATATGGAGGTGGCATTCTTAATCTCGTTGTACTTGTACAATGACAATAATGATATTGTATTATAAGAAGATAACTGCAGATGCTGGTACAAATCGAAGGTATTTATTCACAAAATGCTGGAGTAACTCAGCAGCTCAGGCAGCATCTCGGGAGAGAAGGAATGGGTGACGTTTCGGGTCGAGACTCTTCTTCAGTCTGAAGAAGGGTCTCGACCCGAAACGTCATCCATTCCTTCTCTCCCGAGATGCTGCCTGACCTGCTGAGTTACTCCAGCATTTTGTGAATGATATTGTATTGTATTATATTTCAGTGGCAACCACTATGTTGGAATACCGTACTGATAGTTGAACAAGTTAGATCCTATATTTGCTGAAATCTAAGTAACACGTGTTAAAGATCCTGTAGAATCATCCCCTCAGACAGCAGAATGGGGAAGCCTTATCTTTCTGCCAGGGGTGCGGTGGTGGAGCTCCCCGGAGAGCCGCTCCGGCACCTCTGTAAAAAAAAAGCCAAAGTAAACAGCGGGGAATTTTAACCAGCGGGGAATTTAACAGCAGCCGCCCCGGCACCAGTGATAGCTCCGGCACCTAAAACATTAGCACTGCAGCAATGCTTTCCGCTCCCTGGTTACCTTGTGACTAGCTGCTGAGCAAACATTGAGTCTGAAGAAGGGTCTCGACCCTGAAACGTCACCCATTCCTTCTCTCCTGAGATGCTGCCTGACCTGCTGAGTTACTCCAGCATTTTGTGAATAAATACCTTCAATTTGTACCAGCATCTGCAGTTATTTTCTCAAACATTGAGTGCGTAACTCCTGCTGCCTGAACTATAGAGCAGCAAATACAGGGACGCTTATGGAAATTCAAAGCTTTTATAACCTACCTAATCATTGTTTTACCAAATTTATTGTTGTCTTTTTTTGTTTACTCCGACTACAGCTACACCTGGTGGCAAACTGCTGCCCTTCCAGATTCCATTAAATATTTAATGCACAGTTGTTCAATAATTTATTTATTAATATTTTAATGTACAGAATTTGCAGCTGCCTCCATGTATAACTGGGCGGTTATACTTGGAGAGTTATTGTTCAAATGCCATTTAATCTCCAGCAACTTTGATATAAACATGCCGTGGCCATGTCTCCTGACTGCAGCCCCATACTTTGCGAGGTCCTTCTTACATTAGCACCGAACCAGGTGGTTTAAGTTTAGTTTTAGTTTATTAAGTGAAAGGTTTTGATTTGCTTGCTGGCCAAACAGATATACCAAACTTAAATACAATTAGGTGTAACTCAAGTAGAATAGAGCAGAGGGGAAGATACAGAGTGCAGAATATAGATCTCAGCAAGACCAAAGCTGTACAAGAACATACTGTTGTCTGGCAACATCCGGAAACCTTCTTGTTAAGTCAAACCCTCTGGAGTTTCCTAACTTCATGCCACTTGGTGTTCAGGAGAATTCTGCCTCGGGTCAATAATTGTGTTGATGGTGCAAACAAATAGCCTGTCACGTTGTTTTGTTAGTCTTGGGGTTACTGTTGTGAGCTCTTGTTTTCATCATAGATTTATTGCATTTGGAATAACTAGTGAATGGTTATGATCCTATTTTTATTGAGATAAAATGTCAAAGCAGGGCTTAGTCTCATTGGTTTCAAAATACCAAGCAATTCCTAAATTTTAAACGTAATAAACTTTTGAAGAAATCAGTTTAATTTATTGTCATGTGGACCGAGGTACAGTGAAAAGCTTACGTTGCGTGCTATCCAGTCAGCAGAAAGACAATACGATTACAATCGAACCATTTACAGTGTATAGATACCTGATAAGGGAATGACGTTCAATGCACGGTAAAGCCAGTAAAGTCCAATCAAAGATAGTCTGAGGGTTACCAATGAGGTCGGTGGTAGTTCAGGACTGCCCTGTAGTTGTGGCAGGATGAGTCAGTTGGCTGATAACAGCTGACATCTGATAAAACCACTGCAGACATATAAATAATGTCCAATCCGGAACTCCAACAGCTTTTGTCAACTTACCAAGTTTCCTTGTGAAACAGCTCAATGATATGGGGCAAACGAGGGATATGGGCCAAACGGGGAATATGGGCCAAACTAGGGATATGGGCCAAATAAAGTAAATGGGACAATCGTGGATGGGGCACTTTGGTCGGCATGGACGAGTTGGACGGAAGGGCTTGTTTCCATGCTGTATGATTCTATGACTCTTTAAGCTTACAAATTGTGGTTGCTGTTCGCAAAGGAAGCACTTCCACTACTTGCACATCCCCACTTCTAAAATAAGGTAGAGTACAGCTTTACCCCAACAGCACTCTATATATATATTTCTTTTAAAAAACACTTCCTGGATGCATTTAACAAATTCCACCTCATCCAGGTGCCTTACATAAAGGCAGGCCCAGTCAATATTGGGAAAGTTAAGATCACCCACCATTTCAAATCTGTTGCTTTTCCATCCAACTGCTCTTTGCCTGTACATTTTTTCTTTCAAATTCTGCCGATTATTTGGAGGCCTATCGTACAATCCCATCATGGTTATCGCTTGCTTTTTACTTCCAAGTTCTACAATTACAATGCAAAAACCATCCCAAAGATTAAAAGTGCAAGTGATCTAATGGCTGAAGATCTATAGGAGGTGAAAATACCAAACATACAACTGTTGGAGGTGTAGCAGCAACTTAGGCAGAGGTGGTGCACATTTTCACCTCATCCGTAAACAAAATATACTGAGGATGTTGAAATTCTGAAATAAAAACAGGCAATGCTGAAATTATTCCAGATGAGAGTGCTTCTGCAAAGAGAAAAAAACTGTGGCTGCTGCCTTACAGCGCCAGGCGATCCTGACCACTGGTGCTGTCTGTATGGAGCTTGTACATTCTTTCTGTGACCTTGTGGGTTTTCTCCGGGTGCTCCTGTTTCCCCTCACACTCCAACGACGTCCAGGTTTGAAGGTTAATTGGCTTCAGTAGAAATTGCAAATTGTCCCTAGCCAATCAGGCAAAGAAAGACACAAACGCTGAGTCTGGGGATTGTGAAAATGGGAAATGGAAATGGCTATTATCTGAAATTGTTAAACATAATATTGAATCCTGTTCCAATTTGCTTAATCAAAAGATAAGGTTCATTAGTGTAATTCAGGGGGTCAAGTGCAGAGAGCTCAGGTTGAGAGCGTGGCAGAGAATTTAAATGGCAGCTTGTAGGAAGGAACTGCAGATGCTGGTTTAAACTGAAGATAGACACAAAATGCTGGAGTAACTCAGTGGGACGGGCAGCATCTCTGGAGAGAAGGAATGGGTGACGTTTCGGGTCGAGGCCCTTCTTCAGACTGAGACCACTAAATGGCAGCTGTCTGAATGTGGGGATCTTACTAGTGCACTAAAAAGAGATAAGCACAGTCTTGGTTTGGTCTTCCCAAAGTAAAGGAAAACCATTACACTGAGTAAAGAGTGTGAATTAGATACATGTATTAAACTGTAGGTGGGTTGGTATATGCATGCACTTGCCACCATCTCATTTTCTGTCAAGAAACTATTCCATTCTCCAACTTTCTCTGTCTCTGTTGCATCTATTATAATGATACTGTCTGCTATCCTAGTACTTGTAATATATCTTCATTTTCCTTCTGCCATGTTATCATCATCTATCAGAGTTACGAAGGACCCTGTTGGTTCCTCTCTCATTCCCCACACTTCCACTCTCACTGTTTCCCCTTCTCTGTCAACAAGGTCCATATTAAATAAATCAAATCAATTCCCAGCAGCTCCAGCAAGGTCCATTCACCAAAGACATCCCAAGAATCAAGAGAGTATTAAACTGTCACATGTACTGACATTGGAACGATTGTATTTCCACTTGCTGCAGCTTAACAGACCCGTAAATGCCATAACACGCAGATAATCTGTAATAATCACAAATACAATTAAACAGTAATTATAATATTAAGCGAGCCTAATAGTTCAAAAACCAAAGTTTGTAATGCAACCAAAGACAGAGTCCTTAGAAGATCACGTACTAAGGGCCTGCAGTTTGCTGGGAAAATGAATGCTAACAGTACACATTCTGAAGGAATGTTATACCTTGTTTGCCCCACATTACCCTTATCAAGCTTTCTACTCACAGCAGCTTTCTGTATAGCAGAGGAGATGTAACAGCTGCCATTTTACTTACTCCTTTACTGTTACTTGGCTGCAAACTCCCCTTCCAGTCAGCATGTGTGGAATCTGTAAATTGTCCATATTTAGGTCAGGTCAAGTTAATTTGATGGTCATGTAAGCTACAGGTACCATGCACAGGCACATCAACTCAGACGCCACACAAACGTATGTTATATATAAATAATATCGCCTGCGCTCGCTCCCACCTGCGACATGCTGCTGTGATCTTCAAATCTTACGTTCGGGGTCACCAATGTAGCGAGTCCAAATCGAGCGATGTTGTCAAAAGAGTTTATTCTGCAGTGAAACCCGTGACAAACCGCAACGCACTTAGTTTTGGACACACACTAACTTAACTTACTAATCTCTCGAGCTTGGCGCCAGACTGACGAATACCCCGCGCTTCCGCACCACGTGACCCGTTAGCCAATCCGAGGGTTCGAGACCCCCTGGCCAATCCGTATGTCCCTACAATATCAATTATAAAAGACACTGAAATAATAAAGACTGTGCAAAACAAGACATGAGTGGAAAAACATAGTTTAGAAAACAAATCCATAGTCGATAGGTTGGTCCATTGTGCCAGTTGCCGAGATAGGGTTATTGTGGAGGTTGTTTAAGAACTTTAAGGTTGTATGAAAGTAGCTGTTCCTGAATCTTGTGGTGTGGGACTTTAGGTTTCTGTAGAAACAAGGTGAGTGCATGGCCCGGATAGTGGACATCCTTAATAGATGCCACCTACCTGATGATTCTGATGGTAGGGATAGCTGTATCTGTGATCAACGGGGCTGAGTCCACAATTCTCTTTAGCCTCTCATATTTCCATGGGTTGGTTTTGCTGTATCAGATCATAGAAACATAGAAAATTGGTGCAGGAGTAGGCCATTCGGCCCTTCGAGCCAGCACCACCATTCAATATGATCATGGCTGTTCATCCAAAATCAGGACCCCGTTCCTGCTTTTTCCCCATATCCCTTGATTCCGTTAGCCCAAAGAGCTAAATCTAATTCTCTCTTGAAAACATCCAGAGAATTAACCTCCACTGCCTTCTGTGGCAGAGAATTCCACAGATTCACAACTTTCTGGGTGAAAATGTTTTTCCTCATCTCAGTCCTAAATGGCCTACCCCTTATTCTTAAACTGTGACCACTGGTTCTGGACTACGCCAACATTGGGTACATTTTTCCTGCATCTAGCCTGTCCAATCCCTTAAGGATTTTATATGTTTCTATAAGACCCCCTCTCATCCTTCTAAATTCCAGTGAATACAAGCCCAGTCGACCCATTCTTTCATCATATGTCAGTCCCGCCATCCCGGGAACTAACCTGGTGAACCTACGCTGCACTCCCTCAATAACAACCAGTCAGGATACCGTCTTCAGTGCTTCTGTTGACTATTCGATAACATGCTGAATAACTTTCAGGGAAGTAGATGCACTGAAGCACTTTCTTTGTGAATACATTTATGTGCTGGGGAGATAATATGAGGTATTAGCGCCCAGGACATTGAAACTGTTAATTCTCTGTGCCATCAACCTACCAATGAAAAATGATATGAAGTCTCCCGACCTACCCTTTCTAAAGTCAACAATGAGTTCCTTCGATAGACACAAAATGAAAAAAATAACAAAACGTAAAAGAGAAAAAGTGGGCGGCACATTGATGCACTGGAAGAGTTGCTGCCTTACAGAACCACAGACCCAGGTTTGATCCTGACTGCTGGTGTTGTCTGTACGGAATTTGTAACGTTCTCCCCATGGCCACATGGGTTTTCTACGGATGCTCCGGTTTCCTCCCTCATTCCAAGGACGCACAGGTTTGTAGCTTAATTGGCAACGGTAAAATTGTACATTCTCCCCAGTGTGTAAGATAGTGCAAGTGTACGGGGTGATCGCTGGTCAGCATAGACTCTGTGGGCCTAAAGGTCTGTTTCTGCGCTGTATCTCTAAAGTCTGACGTCTAAAATGCTGGAGCAACTCAATAGGGGTCAGGCGGCATCTCTGAAGAAAATGGATAGTTGATGTTACGGGTCGGGCCCCTTCTTCAGTTTAGTTCCTTCGTTTAGTAGATGTTGAATGAGTGGTTATTGCTGCAGCACCACTCAATCCAGTGCTCTGTCTGTTCCTGTACGCTGGCTCATCATCACCATGTGGTTCAGCCAACCACAGTGGTGTCATCGGCAAATGTATAGATGGCTTTGGAGCCGTGCTTGGCCGCACAGTCATTGGTGCCAGTCAACAGGACCATGAAAGGTTAGTCAAGGAGTCATGGGCAGACCTTCCATCCACATGCCCCCACCGCCAACCCTTGCCCCCCCCCCTTCAGAGCTGCCCCATGCACGCACACAGAAAAGGCCACAGACACCAAACAATGGAAAGGAAATACACAGATTTCTTCAGAAAATTCTCCTTGTACACACTCTCAATGACTTGGCATACAAGAGTTCAGCCCCACAATTTTATTAGTGCCCGTTAATCACTCCTGGAAGAGATTAGTTACAGAAAACTAAAGGGCAATCTAAAGACATAAAAAAAACACCTATTTTCAGATCAATATAATCCAGTCACACATTATTTACGTAAGTTTAGCTCTGCTACGTTTGACCTTGCCACCTCACACAGAGCTCTCAACTTCTGCATTGTAGTTTATAGAGTGTGGAACTTGTGATTTTTTTGTGAAGATAGACACAAAATGCTGGAGTAACTCAACGGGACAAGCAGCATCTCTGGAGAGGAGTGGTTGACGTATCAGGTTGAGACCCTTCTTCTCTTTAAACCAGCATCTGCAGTTCCTAGCTAAACGCTGTGATTTTTTTTTGTTGCAATATGAAGGCGCTATTGGTTTAGTTTTTAGCTTTAGTTCATTTATTGTTACGTGTACCGAGGTACAGTGAAAAGTGTTTGTTGCGTGCTAACCAGTCAGCAGAAGGCGTTAACAATTATCGGAGCAGAATTTGTGTTTGATCCTCGATGCATTATTTGCATGGCAGTATCAGCAGCTGCTCACCTTTGGACTTGCACTTGCATTGAGGCCTTCATGAGCCAAACAAGCAGCAGGACAAATTGGAGGAACAGCACTTCATATTTTGCTTGGGCATCTTATGCCCCAGCAGTTTGAACATTGATTTCTCTAACCAAGTAACCCTTGCTTTCCCTCTCTCTCCATCCCTCCCCTTCCCAGTTTTCCAACCAGTCTGACTGTCTCCAACTTCATTTTATCTCTGTTTGCTTTGTCGTTACCTTCTCCCAGCTAACAATGATCCATTCTACATTTTCCTTGATCCCTATCCTCTTTGTCCTGTTTTCACACCTTACAATTTCTTATCTATGTATCTCCCTCTTGCCTGACATCAGTCTGAAGAGGGGTCTCGTCCCGAAATGTCACCCATTCCTTCTCTCCCGAAATGCTGCCTGTCCTGCTGAGTTACTCCAGCATTTTGTGTCTATCTAACAGGACACCAGGCATGACCCCATGCTGCTTTTCATCTGTTATCTCTTGAGTAGTTTAAGCAACTCTAGCCAGAAGAGTTGTTTGCAAAGGAGGGTCCCATCTTATTGAAATTTTCTGCTGAGACAAATTTGGTGTTGGGGAGAATGCTGAAGCCTTTAAATATGTTATGAATTCGTCATTATAAAGGTATCATTTAATTTTGTCATGATTTATTGCCTGGAATAGTCATGTGCACTGTTGGAAGTTTCAGGAGTTCACTTCTGCTGAGTCATAACTGTTCTGATCACTATACATAGTAACATTGCGAATGATTTCTTCCAGTGAAATAAATTTGTGAGCAAAAGCATTTATAATGTTTCACATCAAAATCAGGTAATTTATTTCCTTAACTGATTGGAAAAAGTCAAATCCTTGGACAGCTGACAACCCAGCAGTATGAATATGAATTCATCTAATTTCAGTTAACCCTTGCATTCCCCCCCCACCCACCCACCCTAGTCATCGTACTATTTTCACTGTTGTCCTGCTTAGTTTCACTGTTCGTATTCCTTCGTTATCATCTTTTCCACAGCCAACAATGGACCATTGTGGGCTCCACCGTTCCTTGCTCATCGGTGCTGGCTTTGATTTGTTCTTTTCGCACCTTTCGTTCATTTGTTCTTTACACCTTTCCATACCTTCAGTTTCCTTCTCCCCTGACTCTCAGCCTGAAGAAGGGTCTCGACCTGAAACGTCACCTATTCCTTTTCTCCAGAGATGCTGCCTGAACTTCTGAGTTACTCCAGCATTTTGTGTCTATCCTGCTACTCTGATTTCCGTTCGTCATCGATGTCCTAAGCCCCTGGAAACAACTGTTGTCTGATTAGAGTCGGATGTGAAGGGATTGATCTGATTTAATGAGAACTGATTGTGCAGCCAGGGGAAAAAAATATTCATTACAGTATTTGATAGCAGGTCACAGAGTGTCTCAATTACTCAAGGTCACAGCTGTCATTGTGGGGTAGTGCTTTATATTTTTGTAATGTCAGCCAAAATTACAGGTGCATCCTTCCTGAGAGGCAGATAATGAAAATGACTTGGTACAGTTCTGTTGCAGAATCCAGTTGTTTTGTGTTACAATGAATATTAAGGGCATGTCTTTCTGCTTCCTGGCATTAAATGTTGCAAGACCTGGTGGGAATGGATAATAAAACTCAACAAGTATTCGGTTTCAGCATTTCTAATAAATCCATGTTGTGTATCACTGATATGCATCAATATTAACAGTTTTTATAGCTAGGGAGCATGTCCGCACAAGCATGACTTTTTGCCAGGTAGACTCCAGTATACAGTGCCCTCCATAATGTTTCGAACAAAGACCCATCATTTATTTATGTGCCTCTGTACTCCACAATTTCAGGTTTGTAATAGAAAAAATCACATGTGGTTAAAGTGCACACTGTCAGATTTTATTAAAGGTCATTTTTATACATTTTAGTTTCACCATGTAGAAATTACAGCTGTGTTTATACATAGTCCCCCCATTTCAGGGCACCATAATGTTTGGGACACATGGCTTCACAGGTGTTTGTAATTGCTCAGGTGTGTTTAATTGCCTCCATAATGCAGGTACAAGAGAACTCTCAGCGCCTAGTCTTTCCTCCAGTCTTTCCATCACCTTTGGAAACTTTTATTGCTGTTTATCAGCATGAGGACAAAAAGTTGTGCCAATGAAAGTCAAAGAAGCCATTATGAGAATGAGAATCAAGAATAAAACTGTTAAGAGACATCAGCCAAACCTTGGGCTGACCAAAATCAACTGTTTGGAACATCATTAAGAAGAAAGAGAGCACTGGTGAGCTTACTAATCGCAAAGAGACTGGCAGGTCAAGGAAGACCTCCACAGCTGATGACAGAAGAATTCTCTCTATAATAAAGAAAAACCCCCAAACACCTGTCCGACAAGTCAGAAACACTCTTCAGGAGTGGATTTGTCAAGGATCACTGTCCGCAGAAGACTTCATGAACAGAAATACAGAGGCTACACTGCAAGATGCAAACCACTGGTTAGCCACAAAAATAGGATGGCCAGGTTACAGTTTGCCAAGAAGTACTTAAAAGAACAACCACAGTTCTGGAAAAAGGTCTTGTGGATGGATGATATGAAGATTAACATATCAGAGTGATGGCAAGAGCAAAGTATGGAGGGGAGAAGGAACTGCCCAAGATCCAAAGCATACCACCTCATCGGTGAAAGACAGTGGTGGGGATGTTATGGCCTGGGCATGTATGGCTGCTGAAGGTACTGGCTCACTTATCTTCATTGATGATACAACTGCTGATGGTAGTAGCATAATGAATTCTGAAGTGTATAGACACATCGTATCTTCTCAAGTTCAAACAAATGCCTCAAAACTGATTGGCCGACGGTTTATTCTACAGCAAGGCAATGATCCCAAACGTACTGCTAAAGCAACAAGGGAGTGTTTAAAAGCTAAAAAAATGTTCAATTCTTGAGTGGCCAAGTCAATCACCCAATCTGAACTCAATTGAGCATGTCTTTTATATGCTGAAGAGAAAACTGAAGGGGACTAGCCCCCAAAACAAGCATGTTTCGGCTAAAGATGGCTGCTATACAGGGCTGGCAGAGCATCACCAGAGAAGACACCCAGCAACTGGTGATGTCCATGAATCGCGAACTTCAAGCAGTCATTGCATGCAAAGGATATCATATCATCATATATCATATCATATATATACAGCCGGAAACAGGCCTTTTCGGCCCACCAAGTCCGTGCCGCCCAGCGATCCCCGTACATTAACACTATCCTACACCCACTAGGGACAATATTTACATTTACCCAGCCAATTAACCTACATACCTGTACATCTTTGGAGTGTGGGAGGAAACCGAAGATCTCGGAGAAAACCCACGCAGGTCACGGGGAGAACGTACAAACTCCTTACAGTGCAGCACCCGTAGTCAGGATCGAACCTGAGTCTCCGGCGCTGCATTCGCTGTAAAGCAGCAACTCTACCGCTGCGCTACCGTGCAACAAAATACTAAACATGACTACTTTTATTTACATGACATTGCTGTGTCCCAAACATTATGATGCCCTGAAATGGGGGGACTATGTATAAACACTGCTGCAATTTCTACATGGTGAAACCAAAATGTATAAAAATGTCCTTTATTAAAATCTAACAATGTGCACTTTAACCACATGTGATATTTTTCTATTACAAATATCAAATTGTGGAGTTCAGAGGCAAATAAATAAATGGTGGGTCTTTGTCCCAAACATTATAGAGGGCACTGTAGATGCTGTGAAGGCAGGCACTGTATCAAAGTATTTTGAGTTATTTATGTACGACAGTATTTCTTGTACAAGTGTACGACATCATTCACGGGTATTCCACAGAAGCTATTGTGTCCAAGCTCTTCTGGCAGTGAAGAGGTTAACAGTGGTGAAAACAAAAACTCAACAATTGAATCAATACCTCGAAAACATCTGAAATTGTGCTAACAAAGGGTGTAAAGGTTTGAAAGCTACGGTGAGAATAATGTGAAGGAAAGTCCATGGTGTTGTGTGTGTTATTGAAGAGTCCTGTAATTCAGTATGTGAAGTAGAGCTCACCAGAGGGAAGGCTTTTCTTTAAAGTACTGCAATGCAGTGCTTGCAAAATTCCTGCACAATGCAGAACACAATTGCATATTTTCCACTTAATAAAAAATGCAGTTCAATTCGAGGCTAAATTGCCTTCAGCAAGAGCAAAGGGAAAAGTTAATATTGATAAGAGACAAATAAATTAACAGATAAAAAGATGCATTTGGTGGGGTTTTTTTGTTCCTTGCCAAGGTGACCTTGAATAGGCCTTTGGCGCTGGAGAGAACTTATACACAGGGAGACCAATCCTTTATTAAAAATACCTCCTGAAGATATAAACAGTTTTATTGCTTTACTGGTCATGTTCTATTATAGTTTATATTAATAATGAACTGGAAAAAAAAGTGTATGGGGAAACAGAAAAAATAAGGTGAATTTAAATGAATTAATTTTGAAGTATTTTCATCGAAACCTTTCCTTTAAATGTTATTCACTTAGAAAAACAATCTCCCTGATACTGTGCACACTTCATAGTTTCAGGAACTGAAATAAAAATCATTCCAACAAGAGACGATAATATCAAAAGGCTTTAATCGAGTGACAAAGTGGTGCAGCTGGTAGAAGCTACTGCTTCACAACTCCCCACAACACCCGCGTTCGATTCTGACCATGGGTGCTGTCTGTGCAGAGTTTGCATGTTCTCTCTGTGACTGCGTGGGTCTCCTTTGGGTGTTCCAGTTTCCCCCCCCCCACATCCCATTTATGTGTGGGTTTATGAGGTTGAGGGTTAACTGGCCTCTGTAAATTGTTCCCAGTGGGATAACATGGAACTCGTGTGAACGGGGTGATCAATGGTCGGCGTGAACTCAGTGGACCAAAGATCCTGTTTTCATGCTGTATCTTTAGATCAATCAATCAATCAATCGATCAATCGATCCGGTTCTAACCAAGTGACTGAATTCTGTCTCTAGAAAGATAATGGTTGAATAATCAGAGAACGGAAGGGAAAAATACAAAACAATTACTTCCTGAGGAGACAGGAAATTTGGCATGTCTCGAATTACTTACAAACCTCTACAGATGCACCATAGAAAAACTATTGTCTGGTTGCATCACAGCTTGGTTTGGGAACAGCTCTGCCCAAGACTGCAAGAAATTGCAGACAGTTGTAGATGTAGCTCAGTCCATCACAAGTACCAGACATCCCACCACTGACTCCATCTAAACTTCACGATGCCTCAGAAAACCAGCCAACATAATCAGAGACTTGTCCCATCCTGTTGATTACATCTCCCTCCTTCCAGCTGGCAGAAACTTGAAAGCATGCATTTCCAGACTCAGGAGCGCTTTCTTCCCCTCTGTTGTCAGGCTTCTGAACAGTTCTTTCATAGGTTAGGGTACTGCCTTATTCACCACTACCCCATTGCAGACATTGGACTTTGTCTATGGAACTGATATGCTGCAGTGCTGAGAACTATATGCACGTGCTATATCTTCCCCTTTGCTCTATCGATTGTAGTTAAGTGTGCCTTGATTGTATTTGTGTGTAATATTATCTGATCAGTTTGGGATGGTGTGCAAAACAAAGTTTTTCACCGAAACAATGTGACAATAATGAACCTAAACCTAAGCCTTTTAAGATGATTTTATGTGCTCCAAGCAATTGAATGTTAAAACGAATTAAATATTGGAAATGACTGTATGTATTATATGTTTGGATCCAGAGTGTATCTAACGGACTTGTGCACAGAGTAAAGCACACACTTGGCGATCACCAGCATCATGTAATGCATGTCTGGCTGCTACTTCCATTATTTTCATTCACATGTTATCATTAGGCTACGTGTTTAGTTTAGTTTAGACTTACAGCGTGAAACAAGCCCTTCAGCCTACCGAGTCCATGCCAACGTGCAATCACCCTGTACACCCGGGACAATATTTTTACCAAAGCCAATTAACTTACAAACCTGCATGACTTTGGAGTATGAACGGAAACCAGAGCACCCGGAGGAAACCCACGCTGTCACAGGGAGAACATGCAAACTGCGAACAGACAGCACCCGTAGTCAGGATCAAACCCAGGCCTCTGGAGCTGTAAGGCAGCAATTGTACCGCTGCGCCACCATGCTGCCCATGCCCAGACATATATGGATGACTTGGTGTACATAGTCAGAGAAGAACGTTGAATCACTTTCTAGAGCTTTCCATCGTTTCCTTATAAAAAAATTTTGCAAGTCTAGTATTTGTGTGCAGCACAAAAGTGCAGTTAGTGGAGCTGCTGTCTTATTTTGACCTGGGGTGCTGTCTGCATGGAGTTTGCACATTCTCCCTGTGACTACATGGGTTTCCTCAGATGCTCAGGTTTCCCCCCACGTCCCAAACACATGTGGGTTTATAGGTTAATTGGATGCTGTAAATTATCTCGAGTGTGTAGATGAGTGGAAAGTATCCGAGTGAGTTGGTGTGAATGTGGGGAGAATGAGAAAAATGGGATTAACATATGATTAGTGCAAATCAATGGTTGATTGTTGATGTTGGACTGGTGGAATGAAGAGCCTATTTCCATGTTGTGTTTGTCTCCGATCATAATATACGTTAATTAGCCTCGGAACCCACAAGAGCACATATAATTGTGTTAAAACCTAGGCAACCCACACAAAGGTAGACTTCTGCTCAAAGAATATTTACAAAGCAGAAACTGTTCTGATTCATATTCACAAAAGCTTACGGATCTGAAGATTAGCAAATGTATTTGAGGAAAACTTTCACAAAATGGCTACCTGATTTTTGAGTGTTGTTAAAATCTGCTCTGCCTATGGTATCCAACGTGGAAATTTTGGGTGTCATAAGTTTCTAATAGCTCGTGCACATTGGTTAAATGTGGTTGGGAAATTGGATAGCGTTGGAAAATAGAAGACATCTGGAGTCATTAAATTGGAACTAGGCCTTTCTCCCCACTGAGTCTATATCAACCATCAATTGCCATTTACACTGAGGGTAATTTACAGTATCTAATCAACCTATCCTCCCACATCAATCCGAGACCAATCCCATTTTGTTTGCCCCATATTCCAATCAACTTTGTCAAGATTCTACCACTCGCCTTCACACTGTCAATTCTGATTTTGCTCCACTCAGAGTTTGCTTTCATTCGATGTGTGCCACATAATGGCACTCAAACCACGTTTTAGCCAAAGGGTTCTGCATAGACCCAACCCCATTACAGACGGCAAGTCTGCATCACCAACTCAACATTTTTCTTAATCTTTCTTTCACCGGTACTGCGACCCATCTTTAGTTTTAGTTTAGAGATACAGCATGGAAACAGAACCATTGTACCAGCAAGTCCATGCCAACCATCGATCGCTTGTCCACTCCAGTTCTACGTTATCCCACTTTCACATCCACTCCTATACATACTGCGGCCAATTTACAGAGGCAATTAACCTACAAACCAGCATGGATGGGTGACGTTTCTCATCCCCATAGAAGAACATCCTTTAATTCTGAGGCTATGTTCTCTCGTCCTAGACTCTCCAACTAGTGGAAACATGTTCTCCCCATCCACTCTATCCAAGCCTTTCACAATTCTGTCTGTTTCAATGATGTCCCCCCTCATTCTTCTAAACTCCAGCGAGTACAGGCTCAGTGCTGAAAAACGCTCATCATAGGTTAATCTACTAATTCCTGGGATCAATCTTGTAAACCTCCTCTGGACCCTCTCCAGAGCCAGCACATCCTTCCTCAGATATAATGCCCAAAATTGCTCACAATATTCCAAATGCGGCCTTACCAACGCCTTCTAGAGCCTCAACATTACATCCCTGTTTTTGTATACAATCCCTCTTGAAATAAATGCTAGCATTGAGATTGAATTCCTTGCTACCAGCTCGACTTGCAGATTAACATTTTGGGAATCCCGCACCAACCCTCCCAAGTCCCTTTGCACCTGATTTCTGGATTCTCACCCAATTTAGAAAATAGTCTAAGCCTTTATTCCTACTATCAAAATGCATGACTCCACAATTTGCTACACTATATCCCATCTGCCACTTCTCTGCCCACTCTCCCAACCTGTCCAAGTCTTTCTGCAGAGTCCCTGCTTTCTCTACACTATCTGTCCTTCCGCCTATTTTCGTATCATCCGTAAACCTGGCCACAAAGCCTTCAATCCCCTCGTCCAAATCAGTAATATACAACGTGAAGAGTAGCGGCCCCAGCACTGACCCCTGGAGAACTCCGCTAGTCATTGGCAGTCAAGCAGAAAAAGCCCCCTTTATTGCCACACTTTGTCTTCAGCCATCCAGCCAACCTGCTGTCCATGCTAGTATCTGCCCTTTGATACCGTGGACTCTCATCTTCCTCAGCAGCCTCACGTGTGGCACCTTATCAAAGGCTTTCTGAAAATCTAAGTAAACATCTACTGACTCTCCTTTGTCTGCCCTATTATCTTCTTTAAAGAATTCCAGCAAAGAGAGGGGTGAAAAGAATGGTTGAGAGCTACCTAAACTCAGAGAATTCAATGTTCATATCGTTAGGATGTAAGCCTATGTAGCAGAATATGAAGCGATGTTTCCCCAGTTTGCTTATGGCCTTACTCTGCCAATGGAAGAGGCCTGACAGAAAGATTTGTTTTTTTTAACAAACCCCTCCCCCCCACCTCTCTCCCCCCCCCCCCCCCCACCCTCCCCCCCCCCCCCCCCCCCACCCTCCCCCCCTGCCTCATTAACACAAAGCTTACTGTTGGATGTGCTTTGTGAAAATGGACCCATGTGTGCTCCAAGTATAAGACGTTGATTTTAGCGTGAGCAAAAATTGTATCATTTATCATTTTGAAGGAAAATCACTAAAATATGCACAAGTTTCACAATGAGATATTTCTTGGAGATAATGTTCTCTTGTACCCCGGTAAGTAAAAATTAGAAAAGTCCCTCGGTCTGAACTGACAAAGTTCTGAACATGGGTCTCCCTACTGACATGTTAACTCTATTTCTCTTGCACACCGATGCAGCATGGCCTGTTGAGTATTTCAAGCATTTTCTGTTTTTATTCTCTCGTTCCTCCTTGAGCAAGGGGAATGAGAACTAACTCACACTGTGATAATCACAAAATGCTGGAGTACCTCAGTGTCCATGGGGAACATGGATTGGTGACGGTTTGGATCAGGACCCTTCTTCAGACTGATTCACCTATCCAAGTTCTCCAGAGATGCTGCCGAACCTGCTGAGTTACTCCAGCACTTTGTGTCATAGTTTGTAATCCTGCATCTACAATTCCTTGTCTCCACAGTTGTACACCATAAAGTAGACCACATCAGTTGTTTTCAAAGATATTCACGAAATGCTGGAGTAACTCAGCAGGTCAGGAAAAACAAGGTTAGGTGACATTTAGGTCAGACCCTTCCTCAGAACTCTTTTTCTTCAGAGATGCTACCTGAATCGTTGAATTACTCCAGCAGTTTGTGTCTATTTTTGGTATAATGCAGCATCTGCAGTTCCTTTTTATTACAATTTATAACACACACTATGGCTGTGTTGCTTATAGTGACCTTAAATGACAGGGAAACGTTCTGTTCGGCTTTTAAATGTCACCCATGCACTTAAAACCGATACACAACTGCCTAGAAATGAAAATCGGACACCTTGGCCATTCATTTGCAAAATACAAAAGAAAATTAAGTATACCATGCATCAGGCTTTACAAAAGTGGCATGAGATCAAGGCCAATGTTGTTCAGAGCCTCTGGCTAACAAGCACCAGAGCAGAGATAACTTGCTCTATTTACCTGAAGGTTGAAGGATAATATATAGAGGTACAAGGTTTTATTAAGAGCCATCATCAGATGGAGTTTGTTGTTCATTTTCTGAGAATGCTGCTGTTACTGACAACATATCAAGATTTTAAGTCAAGGATAAACAATCTTGCAGCTACATAAATCTGAGGAACATTCATCGAGCAATAGATACGAGATCAACACTCAGAGAGTCATAGAGATTCATTGGCATTTTTCATTGTATGAGTTGAAATCAGAAGAAAAACTAAAAGCATTAACTTAGATTAGTTTGGTTTAGTTTATTGTCACGTGTACCGAGGTACAGTGAAAAGCTTTTGTTGCATACTAACCAGTCAGCGGAAAGACAATATATGATTGCAGTCGAGCCATCATCAATGTACAGATACATGTAAGGGAATAACTTTCAGTGCAAGATAAAACCAATAAAGTCTGAGCAAGGATAATCCGAGTGTCTCCAAATGAGGTGGATAGTAGTTCAGGACTGCTCTCTAGTTGTGGTAGGATGGTTCAGTTGTCTGATACCAGCTGTGAAGAAACTGTTCCTGAATCTGGAGGTGCGCGTTTTCACACTTCTATCCCTTTTGCCCGATGGGAGAGGGGAGAAGAGGGAGTGGCCAGAGTGCAACTCGAACTTGATTATGCTGCTGGCCTTGTCGAGGCAGCGTAAGGTATAAATGGAGTCAATAGAAGGGTGGTTGGTTTGTGTGATGGTCTGGGCTGCGTCCACAATTCTCTGCAATTTCTTGCAGTCTTGGATGGATGGAATTGTTCCCAAACCGTGCTGCGGTTAACATCAGGACTTCATTTCAGAAAATAAATATCCCTGAGATTTTTATTCTTTATTTCCAGCATTCCTTCTGCATTATTTGCTTTTTTTCAAATAAAAACTCTATTTCTCTAGATGTGCATTAGTTTACTCCATCACTTTTGGACACGTGATCATGAAGAACCATTGAACCATTGAAATTGGCCTTTGTGAGAAAGTGGAACTTTAGGAGCTCATAAGTCGATGCACGTTTACCAATTGTAAAGTAAAAACAAAAAATGATGAAAATGCTCAGCTGGTCGGTGTGTTTCCTAAGAATGAGCGTTAATGTTTCTTATTTAGGGCAACTGTGGTGGCGCAGTGGTAGAGTTGTTGCCTTACAGCGCTTGCAGTGCCAGAGACCCAGGTTCGATCCCAAGTACGGCTGATGTCTGTACGGAGTTAGTACGTTCTCTCCGTGACCGCGTGGGTTTTCTCCGAGATCTTCGGTTTCCTCCCACACTCCAAAGACGTACAGGTTTGTAGGTTAATTGGCTTGGTGTATGTGTAAATTGTCCCTAGTGTATGTAGGATAGTGTTAATGCGTGGGGATCACTGGTCGGTGCAGGCTTGGTGGGCCGAAGGGCCTGTTTCTGTTCTGTATCTCAAAACTAAACTAAGACTGTTTTCCTTTTATCAGAATTAAAGAGAGTTCCAGAGAAATTAAACAACATAAGACGCAGGGAATGAGGAGGGGAGAGGGAGGGGAGAAAACAAATAGAAATGTTGGCAAGAGGGTGTCTTTGAGTCATGCACAGTGGAATTAGGCCCTTTGGCCCAACTCACCCATCCCGAACATTATAACTGATCTAAGCAAGTCCCATTTGCTTGCGTTTGGCCCATATCTCTCTAAACCTTTTGGAAGGTGAAATACTTTTTTTTTGCTCACAGAGCAGTGACTATTGCCATATAAATACAATCCCAGATTAAGTACATTCTGCATAAAAAAGCCCACTGAGACCATATGCAAGAGTCGCCAGGTTTTACATTTGAAAAGCCGTAATTGTTTTTCATTTTGATTAAATACCTATACACTGGCTCTTGCAACAGAAGCTATCAACTTTGTCACTGAAAGTGCACAATGCATATTAACATTTACTATCTGTATTGTGTAGACACAAAAAAGCTGGAGTAACGCAGCGGGTCAGACAGCACATCTGGAGAAAAGGAATATGTGACGCTTCTTCTGAAGAAGGGTCTTGACCCGAAACGTTACCTATTCCTTTTCTCCAGAGATGCTGTCTGACCCGCTGAGTTACTCCAGTTTTTTGTGTCTATCTTTAAATTTAAACCAGCATCTGCAGTTCCTTCCGACACATAATATCTGTATTATTTTCATCATTCAACTTTGCTAGTTTCTAATATTAAATTGAAGGAACCCCATTATGTTTTATTATCTGTAAAATGATGCCAGATGTTACTTCACGTGGAGCACATTTTTCCTGTGCTACATGAATTAATTTCGACCAACACCAACTCACTGTGAGGAGACGTGCATTGCTAGAAATTCAACAAGGATTGTCCGTATACAGACATGTAAATGCACAGATGGTGCAGGGCACCTGCAGGGATGTCAAATTCCATGGATGCTGCAGATAATTAATTCACTGGAAAGTAAGAAAAACAGAAGAAAACTCGAGGGTCATTAAGTAATTTAATGCCACAAAAAGATAAATTTACAAAAGGTTTAATAGTGCCAAAAATATGCAGATTTCTTTTTAATCATGTAAAATAAAAAAAGTTTTGCAACAATTCTTCCTCATTTAGAAATGGATATCATTATGGCATTTACGTGAGGGATTGTGTAGGGTACAGTAAAAATGAACATTTCGGTTGAATGAATGATTGGAGGTAGACACAAAATGCTGGGTAACTCCGCAGGACAGGTAGCATCTCTGGAGAGAAGGAATGGGCAACGTTTCGGATCAAGACCCTTCTTTAGAATGATTGATTGAATGATTGATGGATTGATTGATGGATTGAGTTTATTGTCACATGTACCGTGATACAGTGAAAAGCTTTAGTTGCATGCTAACCAGTGGTGTTGTGTTGCGTGCTAACCAGTAGTGTTTTGTTGCGTGCTAAACATTCATTGTTGGATTGATAGATTGCTGGATTAACTCAAAAAGGTGGAGTAACTCAGCGGGACAGGCTGCATCTCTGGAGAGAAGGAATGCATGACGTTTCGGGTCAAGACCCTTCTTTAGACGTCTCGACCCGAAACGTCACTTATTCCTTTTCTCCAGAGACTCTGCCGGACCCATTGAGTTACTCCAGCATTTTGCGTCTATAAAGTGTACAAATCATTTTAATTTCAATAATTTGCAGGAGAAAGCTAATCCTTAAAATAAAAACGATAAATTCTGTTAAATCTTCAGCTATTGTACTTGGTGAAATACCTATCTAATATCACAAAATGCTGGAGTAACTCAGCAGGTCAGGCAGCATCTCGGGAGAGAAGGAATGGGTGACGTTTCGGGTCGAGACCCTTCTTCAGTCTGAAGAAGGGTATTCACAAAATGCTGGAGTAACTCAGCAGGTCAGACAGCATCTCGGGAGAGAAGGAATGGGTGACGTTTCGGGTCGAGACCCTTCTTCAGTCTGAAGAAGGGTCTCGACCCGAAACGTCACCCATTCCTTCTCTCCCGAGATGCTGCCTGACCTGCTGAGTTACTCCAGCATTTTGTGAATACCTTCGATTTGTACCAGCATCTGCAGTTATTTTCTTATATCTAATATCACTATGGGTCCAGCTAATCAGAGCCAAAGATCTGCCTACACAGCATAGATTGCAGTGAGGATGAAGTGTTGCATACATATTACATATCCATTTCATTCTTCTGTAATAGCCTTGCCTTCTGGTCCTGTCAAATTGATCCCATTTACATTGTGGTTCAGATTCCAGGGCAATGAAAAAATGAAGCCACGGTGTGTCGTAACGCTGCGCTTCAAAGTCATATTTCTCTACTTGCCTTCTGGCTGCAAGAGTTGCTGGATGACTGCAGATGGCCCATATAAATCAGCAGCTGAAAAATTCCATTACTGGCCTGTACAAATGGATCATATATATTCAACTGGCTCCCAGCTAAGGAAGCAGCACTTTTACAAGCCTGCCACAATGCTGTAGATGTAAACAATCACAATGGTGTTATCTTCCTCAGCAGGCAGAGTTGGTGTCTACATTGGGCCAGAGCTCCAGGGTCATCGACAATGCTGGAAGAGAAATACATTACAAGAATTGCCTGATCTTTTTAACGTAATGGTTCAGGGTAAATTAATGCCCTTGCCTTCATCTCTCTCTTGCAGGTTAATTCATGAATATAAATTTGTTTTGGGAGCAAATTTTGCATAGTAACGAAGAAGACATTTGGACAGATACATGGACAGGAAAGGTTTTGAGGGATATGGGCCAAACGCGGGCAGGTGGGACCAGCATAGATGGGGCATCTTGGTCAGCAAGGGCAAGTTGGGCCGAAGGGCCTGTTTCTGCCCTGTATGTTCAACTCTAGCTGTATTTATTTAAAAAGATCATGGTTGGATCCACAAATACTATAACAATATGATCATTAGAGGTGAAGGGTGTGTTACACTACCTCAACTTTAGTTACTAAATTAGTGAATCACCAGCGAATCAGTCTGAAGAAGGGCCCAGACCCGAAACATCACCCATCCTTTTTCGAAGGTGGACACAAAATGCTGGAGTAACTCAGCGGGTCAGGCAGCATCTCAGGAGAGAAGGAATGGGTGACGTTTCGGGTTGAGACCTTTCTTCAGACTGATTTTTATTTTGTTTTAAATTTATGCTCGTTTTTCATCAGAAGAGGGAGCCTGACTTCCAAAATAAAATCCATGTTTTACTGTGTAACAAACAAGGCAATGACTCAAAAATCATAGTCAAAGTTGTGTTGTTCAAACAATAGGGTGTTGTTGAAATGACACAAACATCTACCCTAATCCTCACTTCCCTGTCCCACCTGGACTCTCACCTATCTTTCCCCTCCACCCACTCACTCCACTCCTCCTCCTGCTACTTTCCTCCCTCTGGTTTTATAATCCACAACTCTTCAAACCTGTCTCACACCTTGCTTTCTTATCACTGGCCTTTGTTTCAACCATCTACTTTTCAACCAATCCCCCCCCCCCCCCCCCCGCGAACATTCACCTATTACCTGCCATGCTTTGTTCCTTCTCGCCCCTTTTGCAGCTTTCTTCTCGCACCCCCCTTACAATCAATCTAAAGAAGGGTCTTGAACCGAAACATCACCTATCCATGTTCTCCAGGGATGCTGCCTGCCCTGCTGAGATACTCCAGCAGTTTGTGTCGTTTACCCAAATTCTCGGCGTCATTCCTATTCAAATGCAACCGGTACTGCAAACAATTTTCAAAATCACTTGTTAACAGCTAATTTTTCTAATTCAATCTGTGACACTATGAAGTGCCCATGATAACAGTAAGTGGAGCTGTTTTAAAACATAAACAGTGGTCTAAATTGATGTCATATGCAGGTTTCAACTAGTTTCAACTTGTTTGCTTTCGGATTAACTGCAACCACAAGAGAGCAGAGTTTTAAATTTAACATTAGACAATCAAAATATCCCTTGAATATTATTACTACTTATTGTAGGAAATCACAACACTTAGCATGCACTAAAATCAAAAATTCTCAACCATAATTATTGACAATAGGCTTTCAGTAATTGTGTTCACTCAAGATTCGGTCCATACTATTTAATTTTAAAATATTTTAATCTTTGCTTTTTTGTTGGTACAGATGCTGGAATATATTGAAGATAGGCCCAATGTGCTGGAATAACTCAGCGGGTCAGGCAGCATCTATAGAGAACATGGATAGGTACAAAGTGCTGGAGTAACTCCGTAGGTGAGGCAGCATCTCTGGAAAAAAAGGATGGGTGATGTTTCGGGTTGGAACCTTTCTTCAGACTGACGAATTTCAGGTCCCGACCCAAAACGTCACCCATCCATGTTCTCTAGTGATGTTGCCTGACCCGCTGAGTTACTCCAGCACTTTGAGTCTATCTTTGTTTTTTTGTTGGTTTATTGGAAGGTATAAATTCAGCTTCCATTCTAATTTGGAACACCTTTGAAAATTTTAAATGTACCTGGAACACATCCAAAGTACAGACTCTAGCAGTTAATGCGTTCAAAATCTGAGTCAGCAACCATCTAAAAATAGCTAACTCCTCAACATACACTCACAAAATGATTTTTGGAAAATAACTGTAGATGCTGGTACAAATCGAAGGTATCACAAAATGCTGGAGTAACTCACCAGGTCAGGCAGCATCTAGGAGAGAGGGAATGGGTGACGTTTCGGGTCGAGACCCTTCTTCAGACAGTGATGAGTCATTACTAACAGCCAGAATCCAAGTGTATCATGTGACTAAGAGATACATTGTTGTAACAGACCCCTGCCCACCTAGTTCATCGACTATCAGCACCCACCTACACCAATCCTAGATTAATCGCATTTTTACAAATTTCTCTCTGCATTGTAATTAACTCTTCTTGGACACCACCGTTCACCGACACACTAGTAGGTACAATTTACAGCAGCCTATTAACCTTCTGAATTTCACATCTTTGGGATGTGGGAGGAAACCGGAGCACCTGGAGGAAACCCACATGGTCACATGGAGAACATGCAAACTCCAGACTGACAGCGCCCGAGATCAGGATTGATCCCTGGTGTCTGGTGCTGTGAGATCGTGGCATTACCTGCCATGCCTCTAAAGTAATAATTAATTTATTTCAGCCAACATTGGAATGAATTTTATTGAGACCTAATCAGAGCCAAGGAACACCACAAAAATGATGCGGAAAAATATAAAGCATAAGTTCATAAGTTCCAGGAGCATGATTAGGCCATTCGGCCCATCAAGTCTACCCCGTCATTCAATCATGGCTGATCTATCTTTTCTCCTCAACCCCATTCTCCTGCCTTCTCCCCATAACCCCTGACACCCTTACTAATCAAGAATCTATCAATCTCCAACTTAAAAATATCCACAGCCATCTGTGGCAATGAATTCCACAGATTCACCATTCAAGTATCAGTGATGGAGTGAGCAGAGATCAACTATATTTAGCAAATTAATTGGTGAAATCTAGTCAAGTCAAGTCAAGTCAATTTTATTTGTATAGCACATTTAAAAACAACCCACGTTGACCAAAGTGTTGCACATCTGATTAGGAAAAAAAAAAAGAAACATACAGTAATCAGAACAAAATATTGCAGAGCTTCTTGTTACTGAGCAAGCACATAACCACAGCTTGAACAGCAGCTGTGGACTTAACCTTTAAGCATCTGGAAATCATACTTGCCAAGGGTATTTGGATAGGAACTGCCATTCCTTCATCAACATGGCAACAAAATACTTGAACGTTTTATTGTAACTGGAGGCAAGATGGCTGCTGTAGAACAACCTCCTCCAACCTCATCTACTGTATCCGCTGTTCTAGCTGTGGACTCCTATCTATCAGCAAGACCAAGCGCACGCTCCGCAATCGTTTTGCTCAGTCTGCCTAGGCCAACGCAATCTCCCGATTGCTAAACACTTTAATGCCCCCTCCCATTCCCATACTGACCTATCTGTCCTGGGCCTCCTCCACAGTCAGAGTCAGGCCAAACACAAATTGGAGTACAGCACCTCTTATTTTACTTGGGCAGCTAAAAACCCAGCGGTATGAATATTGCTTTCTCTAACTTCAAGTAACCCTTGCTTTCCCTCTCAGTCCATCCCTTCCCAACCCTAATCCTCTAAAAAAGTTTCACTGCCCTGATTAATTTCATTGTTTGCACACCTCGTTGTCAGCTTCCCCATAGCCAACAATGAACCATTGTACATTTCCTTGATCAGCATCTGCTTTGATCTGTCCTTTTCACATCTCTAGTCTCTAGTTCCCCTCTCCCCGACTTCCAGTCTGAAGAAGGGTCTCGACCCGAAACGTCACCCATTCCTTCTCTCCAGAGATGCCGCCTGTCCCGCTGAGTTACTCCAGCATTTTGTATCTATCGTTGCTGTGGAACAATAGTAGTTTTTAGCAGATAATATGTCACCACCTTCTCAAGGGGAAAAACCTGGGATAACCTGGGCAGCCACAGTAGAGCAGCAGTAGAGCTGCTGCCTTACAGCACTTGCAGCGCCGGAGACCCGGGTTCGATCCCCACTACGGGTGCTGTCTGTATGGAGTTTGTACGTTCCCCCGTGACTGCGTGGGTTTTCTCCAAGATCTTCGGTTTCCTCCCACACCCCAAAGACGTACAGGTATGTAGGTTAATTGGCTTGGTGTATGTGTACATTGTCCCTAGTGTGTGTAGGATAGTGTTAATATGCGGGGATCGCTGGTTCGAGCGGACTTGGTGGGCCAAATGGCATGTTTCTGCACTATCTCTAAACTAAACCAAACTAAATCTACAATCCATCAATGAATAAGTTAAGATCACAACCAGGAAGACATTTGACATATGACATTCTCTGAAACGCCAGAGGTTGTGGGGAGACCTGCTGGAAATATATAAAATTATGAGAGGCATAGATAGAGTAGATGGTCAGAACTTTTTTCTCAGGATGGAAAATTCAAATACAAGAGGGCATAAATTTAAGGTGAGAGAGGCCAAGGTTTAAAGGAGATGTATGGGGCAAGTGTTTCACAGAGGGTGGTAAGTGCTTGGAACCCACTGCCCGGAGTGGTGGTTGAGGCAGAAACGATAGTGGCATTTAAGAGATTTTCAATAGGTATACGGATTTGCAGGGAATGGAGGGAATATGGATTATGTGCAAGTAGATTAGAGATGATCTTGGCATCATGTTTGGCACAGACATTGTGGTCCTAAAGACCTGCTTTTGTCCTGTACTATTCTATGTTGTATTTTGTTGGAGTACTCTAGAAAGACAACGTTGCTTGAAACACATTTTGAACAGTGTCAGAGTGAGAGGACCAATACCATTTTTTGGTTTTCGTTGGAGGTGTTTCGAGGTCTTACGTTTTCTTTATCCATTCATTTTTTGCCCATTTGTCGTTTCTCATTCATTGCGGCTTCCCTGGGTCTAGTATAGCAATCCTTCTGATGGAAGTCGTCTCACTGTGCTCTTGGGTACGGAGTTGGAGGATATAGATTCAATGTGAATGAAGGGCTAGCAATATATTTCCATGTCACTTGGAGGAGAACCCACAAATAGTGGTGCTCCCATACGCCAAGATCTTGTCTGACTTGGTGGTGGAGGTTCAGTAGAAACTGTTGCTCTGGCCATGGTGACTGGCTGTGGTGCATTTTGTGGACAGTAAAGAATGCAGCCGCAGTATGTTGGTGGTAGAGGGAATGAATAATAAAACTGACTAAACAGAATCATCGATACTCCTTGCTCGGTCCACCTGTTATTTGTCGTCTGAAATAGTCCAGAGAAAGTGTTGAGCTTTCCACCCTTTTGCTAGTGAACAAAATTAACCATAAAGTAGCACTTTCAAAATTTAAAAGCACTTCAGTGAATGAAATTCAGTTTTCAAGAGAGAGTTAGATTTTGCTCTCAGGGCTAACGGAATCAAGGGATATGGGAAAAAGCAGGAACAGGGTACTGATTTTGGATGATCAGCCATGATCATATTGAATGGTGTTGCTGGCTCAAAGGGCCAAATGGCCTACTACTGCACCGATTTTCTATGTTTCTATGAAATGGGCCCACCCAATAAGTAATGTAACCTCCGAAAGTTGTTAAAGGAGAATTAAATATAGAATTAGATACATTTAAGCAGGAAATCCAAGGAACTAGGACCTAGGTATGAAGAAACAGTGCCTCCAATGATCATGCAATTTTTATTTTTTTTAAAGTTTATACACCTATAAAGATGCAGTTACAATTTGTATACCATGCAGTTAAATAGCTATGTTTTGAGTAACAAGCAAAATGAACATTTTGAGAAACATCTGACTGTAAATTGAAGGAAAGACCTCCTTTTGCTATGGAAGATAGACACAAAGTGCTGGAGTAACTCAGCAGGTCAAGCAGCATCTCCGGCGAAAAAGGATGATGACGTTTCGGGTCGGGATTCTTCTTCAGACTAAAGCAGGGTCCCGACCTGAAGCGTCACCCATCCTTTTTCTCCAGAGAGAGTCTGAAGAAGGTTCCCGGTCTATAACATGATCCATCCAGAGAACAACTCCAGAGATGTTGCCTGACCCTCTGAATTACTCTAGTACCTAACTACAATATAAACTGGCATCTGCATTTCCTTTCTATACACTCATTTTGTAAAGGTGTCCCTCACAATCTTAGATTAAAAAATTTTTTGGTGATTAATAGGAGAATGTTTTGTTATGACACAGGGCAATACCCCATTTTGAACAGGGATGCTTGTTGTCCAGAGAATCAGCATTAGTTAGCTGTGGCTTACTCTATCCCTGGAAGTTAATGCTCTGGCAGTTATACACAAAGTAAAGAATTCACAATGCAATGTGAATTCCATTTCTCAAATGTAATTTATACAGTGGCTTACATTCTAATCTCCTCAAACCTCTTTTTTATTATAAAACCCAACTGCTTTTCTACTCAAAGCTCAGTGAGATTGATTTGGAGCTGTCCGCTGTGTAAAGCTGAATTCCATGTATTTGACTTAGGAATGTTAGATTTTCTGAATGAAATGTACAATTGTTTACAACCCAGCCTCAGATGAGTCCACCAGTTTTGAAGCTGAACTTCATTTGGACAGATATATGGATAGGGAACATTTTGGAAGCATATGGGCCAAATGCATGCAAAGAATGGATTGACTGTGCTTATATTCACTGGAATTTAGAAGAATGAGAGGGGATCTTATAGAAACATATAAAATTCTTAAGGGATTGGACAGGCTAGATGCAGGAAAAATGTTCCCGATGTTGGGGGAGTCCAGAATCAAGGGTCACAATTTAAGAATAAGGGGTAGGCATTTAGGACTGAGGTGAGGACACATTGTTTCACCCAGAGAGTTGTGAATCTGTGGAATTATCTGCCACAGAAGGCAGTGAAAGCTAATTCACTGGATGTTTTCAAGAGAGAGTTAAATATAGCTCATAGGGCTAATGGAATCAAGGGATATGGGGAAAAAGCAGGAACGGGGTACTGATGTTGAATGATCAGCCATGATCATATTGAATGGTTTGAAGGGCCGAATGGCATCTATTTTCTATGTTGCTATGTTTCTATGCAAGTGGGACAAGCGTTGATGGGGCATCTTGGTTGTTATGGACATGGTGGCGCAGCGGTAGAGTTGTTGCCTTACAGCGAATGCAGCGCCGGAGACTCAGGTTCCATCCTGACTACGGGCGCCTTCTGTATGGAGTTTGTACGTTCTCCCCGTGACCTGCGTGGGTTTTCTCCGAGATCTTCGGTTTCCTCCCACACTCCAAAGACGTACAGGTATGTAAGTTAATTGACTGGGTAAATGTAAAAATTGTTCCTAGTGTGTGTAGGATAGTGTTAATGTGCGGGGATCGCTGGGCGGCGCGGACTCGGTGGGCTGAAGGGCCTATTTCCGCGCTGTATCTCTAAAAAAAAAAAGATGGGTTGAAGGGCCTGTTTCCATGCTGTATGATTTTTAGCATCTGCAGGTTTTTTTTAATTACAATGAAAAGATTATGTTGAGTTTGTAAATTAATGTATACTATCAAAATAGACAAAGCAACCTTAGCTTCCAGTATTATGCATCTTCACTTTGATAATAATACAGAAATGACCTGAACTATCCAGATACAATGCACTTCTAGCTTTGGTATAAATAGGCACTACAATTAAAAAGCAAAACAAAAATACTGCAGACACTATAAATATGAAATAAACTGTCTGTAAAAGACGTACAGGTATGTAGGTTAATTGGCTGGGTAAATGTAAAAATTGTCCCTAGTGGGTGTAGGATAGTGTTAATGTACGGGGATCGCTGGGCGGCACGGACTTGGTGGGCCGAAAAGGCCTGTTTCCGGCTGTATATATATGATATGATATGATAAACTTTATTGTGCACAATGGTGCTGCGGTGGAGTTGCTGCCTTACAACACCAGAGACCCGGGTTCGATCCTGGTTACGAATGCTGCTTGTATGGAGTTTGTACATTCTCCCTATGACCACGTGTGTTTTCTCTTCCCACACTTCAAAGACGTACAGCTTTGTTGGTTAATTGGCTTTGGTAAAATAATTTATCTTGTCCCCAGTGTGGTGGATATTGTTAGTGTATGGGGTGATCGCTGGTCGGCATGGACTCAGTGGGCCGATGGGCCCAGTTTCCACACTGTAACTCTAAAATCTAATGCTGGAAATAGTCAGTGGAACAGAATCCTAAGAGTAAGAAACAGAGTTAATGAATTGAAGGTCATATAACCTGTCTGCTTTTGTTTTGGATTTCGAGTGAAAAGAATTGGGAATGTGCAAAGATTGTGGGGGGGAGGGGGGATAGTGGGGAGTCAATCTACCCCACGACAGAAGGGGGAGGTGTTGTACAGTTTCATAGCCACAGGGAAGAAGGATCTCCTGTGGCATTCTGTACTGCATCTTGATGGAACGTAGGATTATTGTTGAGTGACTGATTAGCATTGCAAGACATTGTAAGTCAAGTCAAAAGAAAAAGCATTCTCAGTTACCACTCCACGCCTGATTTAATAAGACATCTCTAAAGCACACTCATCACCTCTCTCAGGCAATCGTGGTGAACGTGGAACCTCGTTGGTTCCAATGACAATCTAATTTGTGCTGCTGGTCCACTTTTTTGCATTGTTTCACTTGAGCCTAGAACAACTCCACAACAGAGAGAGATTTTTTGTGTTTGAGCTACTCTGATTGTTGACGGGAAATGGGAAATTTAAATATGACCATTCACATGTATCTGCTAACCATCTAGTGATCAAATACAATCACCGAGTTTGAACTATATAATTCACTGTGGTGACTATAACACTGTTAGATGCACATCTGATTTGCTGATAAATATGAAGAGATTTTGTTTTTGAAAATAATTTATTTATAATCGCCTTTCACAACTTCAAAGTGACCTAAGGAACCACATAGGGCTCATATAAAGAGTTTTTACTCCAGGATAGGGGACTCAAGAACCAGAGGACATAGGAGCAAGATTTAAGAGGAACCCTTGAGGCAACATTTTGACACAGAGGGTGGTTGGGTATATGGAACGAGCAGCCAGAGCAGCTAGTTCACGCAGGTACTATAACAATGTTTAAAAGACATTTGGACAGTACATGGTTAGGAAATGTTTTGGGGCATATGGGCCAAATGCATGCAAGTGGGACGAGCTTAGATGGGGCATTTTAGTCACCATGAACAAACTGGGCTGAAGGGTCTGTTTCCATGCTGTATGACTTTATGACCATCTCACGATGCAGCTGCTGTGAAATCAATTTCTGTAGAGCACGTTTCCATGTTCAGCAATGACATAATTGACCAGGCAAACTATTTTTTATGTAATTGATTCAGGGAAAAATATTAATCTCACTGTGTCACAATTGCAAAAGTCTCAAATACAACACAGCGCTTTCTGAATGAAGACTGATATACAGTTGGGCACAGGAAGTTTAATCAGGATGAAGATGGGTCACGGCTATTCCCTCCGCAGATGCTGCCTGACCCGCTGAGTTGCTGTAGCACTTTGTGTTTTGCTCAAGATCCCAGCATCTGCAGGTCCTTGTGTCCCCAGATATAGACAGGAGCTAAATGAAGATATGGTCATCTTTGATAAGACAGATACAGGCAATATTCATAATATGGTTGGTGGAATGTGACACCTCCTTGATATGGAGGGAACAGATCATTGATTTGTCATAGTCGGTAGGAAGGATATATATAACCTTTTATTTGCTGGAAAGACAGAGGTTGTTCCTTGAAACATTATGTTTGATGGCAACATTATAAGACATTATGAAACATTAATAGAGTTTGATGGCAATGCTTTTCTCAAGCAGTGTTGAATATCCTGACAGAATCTGGTAGCCAACTTTGCACCAAATAGAAACAATAGATTTATAAAAACCTCCTAAATGTCCCTTGAACCCTGAGATTGAGTTGGTACGGAGCATGGCATCTCGGGCTATGTCAGAAATTCTGGTGTGTTAAACAAAAGTGAAAAATTAAAGAAATATTAATATGCTGTTAAGAAAATTAGCATTTCAGCACAAACTAAATGTAGCAAATTAACAAAGAAACAAAAAAACAAAGAAAGGGGCGGAACGGTGGCGCGGCGGTGGAGTTGCTGCATTACAGCGCTTGCAGCGCCGGAGACCCGGGTTCGATCCTGACTACGGATGCTGACTGTACGGAGTTTGTGAGTTCTCCGCGTGACCGCGTGGGTTTTCTCCGAGATCTTCGATTTCCTCCCACACTCCAAAGACGTACAGGTATGTTGGTTAATTGGCTTGTTGCATGTGTAAATTGTCCCTAGTGTGTGTAGGATAGTGCTAATGTGCGGGGATCGCTGGTCGGCATGGACTCGGTGGGCCGAAGGGCCTGGTTCCGCGCTGTATCTCTAAAATAAAATAAACTAAACTAAAAATACGTTGGTGACTGGATACTGGAAATATGAAATGAAACGGAAAATGCAATGAATATTCAACAGCTCAGGCATGGCCAAGGGGATTGCACAAGTGTGATTCTTAATAATTCCTGTTAAATAGTTTGTGCAGATTAAATAATTAATGGTGAGGAAACCCAAATGCCTCTATGACCATCATCCATTTAATGCCGCAGCTGAAATCTCCACACTCTCCTCCTTTCATCTCAGTTCCATGGTACATCCCGATCATATATTTTAGATTTTCAAAAGATCCAGGCCTTTGAAATTGACATTGTGAATAAGGCTGCTGTAGGATTTCACTTTGGGATAATGTCTGCTCCAGTTATGTCCTCAGTGAGATCCTAACTCATGGCCTCATCTTTCCACCGAGGTAGAAGGAGGTAGGATTCCATAAACCTACTTTAGAAACAGGGGAGCACCTACCTCACTTATCATCATTAGAAATTGTTGCCTGCCATTTTAAGTGTGTTGTGAGCTGCCAACTATCCATGGAAAGGGTGCACAAGGTTGAGCAGAATATACATGTCTGGATTTACGGGTATTGGCTACAGGGAGCAGTTGGTCAGACTTGGATGTTTTCTTTGCAGTGCATTAGGTTACAGAGAGACCTGATAGAGGTATATAAAAATATGAGGGGCACAGATAGAGTAGACAGTCAGAACCATTTTCCCAGGATGAAAATATCAAAACTAAAGGGCATAGCTTTAAGGTGAGAGAGGCAAAGTTTAAAGGAGATGAACGGTGCAAGTTTTTTTACGCAGAAACTGGTGAGTACCTGAAACATGCTGCCAGTGGTAGTGGTGGAGGCAGATACGATAGTGGCATTTAAGAGACTTTTGGATGGCATACGTTGGGAATGGAGGGATATAGATTATGTGCAGGTCAGGATTATGTGCAAGTAGGAGTTGGTCTTAGCATCATGTTCGGCACAGATATTATGGGCTGTTCTTGTGCTTCTATGTACTGTGTTCTATATTCTAACAATCACTATGGTCTTGTAAGCTGAGCAGGTTCCTTCATGTATTGTCTGGTGCATGAAGAGTTAAACAAGTCCAAGACTGGGTTCTGGCTTGGGAAATGGAGTGGGAGGTGGGTAGTGGAAGAGCTAATAACTAGGGGCTGTGGGGAGGGAGTGGAAGTGGGTGCAGGAGATGAGATGGGCTGGTGGTCTGGAGATCAGGGAACTTCAGGGGCTGGTCAAAACTTGGTCCAACCGGGAGATGAATGGTTTAGTACCATGGAAAGGTGGGAGGGTGTCGGGTTATGATTTAGATTTAACCTGCAGGTGATCATTATCAGGGCTTAACCTGACTGGAATTCCAGCCATGGCTATTATTAAGTAAACATTCCCAACAATGGGGACTCACAATGTCGTCTAAATTACAATGCATAGAGATTGAAATCTGATGATGTGGATCTCACATGAAAATTATGTCAAGATGCAATAGGATGAGAAAATCGAGTTGTATCCCAACAGCACTGTAAAAAAAAACCCAACACAATCCATCTACATTTCTAGGCTAGGATTTTCTCTTATCACATTGCTTCTTGTGGGAACTTGTTTCACACAAATTGACAGCCACGTATCCTCCACTGAGACAGTGATTGGTGGACCAAAGTATTTAACTCACTGTAAAGAATATTGATATTTCCCCAGCCCTTGAAAAATATTTCATAATTGCTTCCTTTCCCTTCTCTCAGTTATTCACCATATAATGGTTTGTCGAAAAAGACAGTACTGCAGTGCTTAAAAGGATTTGTTTCTTGTCAATTTTCTCAAATTTTCTGATACGAATCATAATATGTGTGATTATGTATTTTGTTTTATTATCCTCTGCAGAAGTGAACAATTTAATGCTTTCGGGTGTTGAGTAAAAAATGATTCTTTTCTCTGCATTCCTCCCTGGCATCCCGTCAGCGATCACAATCCACTGAGGTGTTTTTGGACATCTGCAGTGCAGTACCCAGCACACAATGAGCATTCTGTTCGAGAACTGCTTCTCAGATTGATGATTAGCCACGGGAGTTCCAAAGGCAGGACAGGGGAGCTGCACATTTTTAAACGCAGGAGGCTGGAAAGAAGGAGGATTAAACCGGTTTCAGCAAGCTCTTTCACCAGATTTGACCCTTAATTAAGTGTGAACAATATATCCTCTACATCGCCTAAATACAGATTCAAATTTAAATGCAATTCGCTTTGTACAATGCCTTTGCACTGACAGCATCTCTCCAATCGAATCCATTAAACTGAAGTACTTGGTCTAATAATAATAATTTAGCTAATTTTGATAATTATATCATTACTAGATTAGAGTACCTGAACGTGGAATGCCATCTCAACCTGTAAAATCTGCAAGTTGCAATAACAATAACAATAAAAACAGCCAGTTTGTGTCATGTTAAGCAGGCTTGATTTGCATGTCAACTGGATTTAATAGATGTCGATTTTATCAAAACCTTGTACCATAAGTGACAATAATCGTGTGAGGAATGTTTGAAGTAGGGCATATTAAATGTCTTCCACCATCTGCCTTTGTGACAATGGTAGTGTGGAGGTAGAGTTGCTGCCTTACAGCGCCAGAGACCTGGGTTTGATCCTGACTTCGGATGCTGTCTGTATGGAGTTTGTACGTTCACCCCGTGGGTTTTCTCCGGGTGCTCCGGTTTCCTCGCACAGTCCAAAGACGAACAGGTCTGTGGGCTAATTGGCTCCGGTAAAATTGTAAATTGTCCCAACTGCGTGTAGGATAGTGTTAGTGTGTGGGGATCGCTGGTCCGCGTGGACTGGGTGGGCTGTGGGTCCTGTTTCTGCACTGTGTCTTTAAACTAAACTAAAGTAAAAAAACTTAAAGATTTAGCACGTGTATTGCATAGGCTTCAATGTCAATTATTTCAGCTGGTGTCTTTGTGAGACCACAGACTACGTTAGAAATGTTTTGGATGGTGATTTTTGTCATGAAGAGTTAACATTCATTCTAACAATCCATTTATTCCAGGGCTTTGTGGCTGTGTGCCATTTCACAGCCAGCAGAATGCATCTGTTTGGATCAATATACAGCAGGATTTCAAAACCCTCCAGTTAAGGTTTACAGGAAAATAAATATAATGATATATTTGCAAAAAGCTCATAAATGTGGATAATGAGCTAGAGAAAAAGCAAACATATATTTCATTTTCACCCTTCCAGTGATTTTAATGTCACAGTGAGCCTTTGATTTTGACAATAATATTTTCCACTGGTTATCAGACAACTTTAAGGCTCATTGACCGTTGAAGAGAGTGACAAAGGTAATTGGAGGAACAGCACCTCATATTTCACAGTATGAATACTGACGTCTCTAATTTCCCTCCAGTTGGATCCGATTGGTGGTGGAGGATTATAGGCTGTAATCATAATTACAGCATGTAATCCTCCAATATTTTCGCCACCTCCAACGGGATTCCACTACTAGCCACATCTTCCCATCTCCACCCCTTCCTGCTTTCCGCAAAGACCGTTCCCTCCACAACTGCTTGGTCAACAGGTCCCTTCCCACCCAAACTACTCCCTCCCCAGGTACTTTCCCCTGCAACCGCAGGAGATGCAACACCTGTCCCTTTATCTCCCCCCTCGACTCCATCCAAGGACCCCGACAGCCTTTTCAGATGTGGAAGAGGTTCACTTGCACCTCCTCCAACCTCATCTACTGTATCCGCTGTTCCAGGTGTCAACTTCTGTACATCAGCAAGACAAAGCGCGGACTCGGCGATCGTTTTGCTGAACACCTCCGCTCAGTCTGCCTTAACCTACCTGATCTCCCGGTTGCTCAGCACTTTAACTCCCCCTCCCATTCCCAATCTGATTTTTCTGTCCTGGGCCTCCTCCATTGTCAGAGTGAGGCCCAGCGCAAATTGGAGGAACAGCACCTCATAATTCGCTTGGGTAGCTTAGGCCCCAGCGGTATGAACATTGACTTTTCTAACTTTAAATAGCCCTTGCTTTCCCTCTCTCTCCATCCCCTTCCAAGTTCTACCATCAGTCTTACTGTCTCCAAATACATTCTATCTTTGTCCCGCCCCCTCCCCTGATATTAGTCTGAAGAAGGGTCTCGACCCAAAACATCACCCATCCCTTCTCTCCAGAGATGCTGCCTGACCCGCTGAGTTACTCCAGCATTTTGTGTCTACCATAGTTCCTTGTTTACTGAATATACCATGGGCATTGCATTAAATGTTATATCGTTCCAAATACTGATAGTATTTTTGTGAACTAAAGAACTGTTCTGTTTTGTGCACAATTAGATAATTTGTTTCAATGTAAGAAAAGTCAATAAAGCTTTGAAACAGAGTTGAAATATAGGATCAACACTTTTTGATTAGCTGAATTTGCATTTTAGTACTTGTATTGACTACAACATTTTCAATAGAAGAAATTTTAATTTCCAGATAGATTGTATCACAGGTTTAGATAAATGGCATGGATTGCAACAAAACTCCTCGATTCAGCCTCTGTCTTTATATGAATCATGTAGCCTGCTTGCCTTGAAAAAGCAGCCCCAACATCATCAAAAACTTGTCCCACCCCAGTCATTCCTTCTTCTCCCCCTTCCTGTCAGTTAGCTTGATAGCATGCTCTACCAGGCACAGGAGCGGCTTCTTCCCCTCGGACTACTTCCCTTCTAAATAGTTCTTCCTTAAGCTTGGGTACTGTGTGATTCCTCACCAACTTCCTCATCAACAGAACACAATCAGTGCCAATTGGCAACACTGCTCGATAACAATCAGCACAGGAGCACCTCAAAGCTGTGTGCTCAACCTCCTGCTCTTGCTCGCTCTATACCCATGACTGTGTGGCCAGCCACAGTTCCAACACAATCTTAAATTCACCAACAACACGACCAACGTTGGACAAGTTACGGATGATGACCAGTCAGGAGGGAGATCGAATGGCGCCTGAACAGTAAACTTCCTCTCAACATCAGTAAAACCAAGGAATTGAATGTTGACTTTAGGCCAAGGACCACAAAGCTGTCTTTATCACTGGGACTTATTCACAAAGTGCTGGAGTAACTCAGCAGGTCGGGCAGCATCTCGGGAGAGAAGGAATGGGTGACGTTTCGGGTCGAGACCCTTCTTCAGACTCGACCCGAAACGTCACCCTTTCCTTCTCTCCCGAGATGCTGCCTGACCTGCTGAGTTACTCCAGCACTTTGTGAATAAATACCTTCGATTTGTACCAGCATCTGCAGTTATTTTCTTATACTTTTATCACTGGGACGATGGTCGAGAGAGTAAAAAACTTTAAATTCCTGGGCATGCATATCTCTGAAGAATTGTCCTGGACACAGCATATTGATGCAATCATTTAGAAAGCCCATCAATGGCTCTACTTTCCTAGCAAACTGAGGAGCTTTGGCATGTGCCCGAATACTCACTTGAATTTCACAGGTGTAGAGTAGAGAGCATATTGACTGGTTGCATCACGGCCTGGTTCGCCAAATCGAATGCCCAGCAATGAAGAAGATTGCAAAAAGTGGGGAACACTGCTCAGTCCATCACGGGTGCTGACCTCCCCACCATTGACGGGATCTACAGGAGTCATTGGTTCATTCTACTCCTGCCATTGGGAAGAAGGTATAGGAGCCTGAAAACTGTTACTTCCAGGTTCATGGGCAGCTTCTTCCAAACAACCATCAAGCTATTAAACACCACAACCTCCAACTAAATGCTGAACTACATAGACTTAAGGGCATTGTTTTTGTGTTTGCACAACTATTGTTTGTGCTTTTATATACTGAACTTTTTTTCTGTTTATTATGATGTTTACAGAGAACTATTTTTACATATCTGTTGTTCTGCTTGAAGTAAGACTTTCATTGTTCCATTTCGGGACATAAAGCACTCTTGGCTATTGACTACCCCATTTCCTACTTTGGGTTTTGTCTTTGGAACTGGTGCACTACAATGCTGTGAATTATATTCTACACCCATTAGGTTTCCCTTTGCTTCTACCTATTGTACTTAAATTTGGCTTGATTGTGTTTACATATAGTAGTATCTGATTCGGCTGGATAGCATGTAAAACAAAGCTTTTCACTAAACCTTGGTACAAGTGACAATAATAAACCTAAACCTAAACCAATGCATCATATATAACCCAAGGCAATGTGAAATCTTCTATTGACCACATGTATCCCAGAGAGAACACCTTTAAAACAGTCCTGACTAAAAAGGATGTTGGTCAGAAGATTGGAAAGTCTGGATGTGCCTTCATAGATGGGTATTTAAGAAGTGTTTCATTGAAAGACAAGAACAGTGTGATTTTGCTAGGTTCTAATCAACTGGAGGGTCTGACCTCTAAAGGTGGAGCCATGTTCTTCTGAATGAGGAGGAAACCATTTTGCTTGCTACATACAGCACCTAATCACAAGCTAGTTGGCTTAAGAGAGCTGTGCAAGCACCTGTAATTATTGAACTTCAGTAATAGCTGAACAAGATGTGAACAGAATCTAATCTAAGAACTTGCTGAAGGTAATTATGATCTTATCGATCCAAGTAATTCTGAAGCTCACAACAAGCTGAGCCTTTATTAATATAGCTTGTGATATACAAAATACATTAGTTCAGGGTGGATAGAGAACTTCAAAGAAGCAAATAAATGGAAATGCTGCAATGCTTATCCTTTTTACAAGAATGCATGCAGTTACTTGGAACTATTAAAATTGGGGAATAATTTTACATGATCCACTCATCAATAATTTTACATGATCCATTCACCATGCATGAGTCAATAATTTCCACTGTTTATTTTTGTATGTCTTAAATCAATAATATATCTTGCATTAATGTAGATAAATTCCTTGTTCATTGCTCGAGGAATTATTTTACATTGATCTAGCCTGACCTAATTAATGCTTCATACATTCTGAAGTATAGGACAATGGTATGTAGTCAGAGTAGTAAAATACTTTACATTTTACTGAGCATTGTTCTGTGATTGTCGATGATGTTTTATCATTATTTCTCTTGTAAACGAGTTTAACATGATTTAAACTCAACGAAGTAATATTAGATTAGTTTTAATTTAGTTTAGATTAGTTTAGAGGTACTGCGAGGAAACAGGTCCTTTGCCCCACCAAGTCTGCGAAGTCCAGCGATCCCCACACACTAGCACTATTCTACACACACTGGGGATAATTTACCATTTTTACAAGCAAATTAGCCTACAAACCTGTATGTCTTTGGAGTGTGGGAGGAAACCGGAGCACCTGGAGAAAACCCACGCAGGTCACGGGGAGAAAGTACAAACTCTGTACATCCAGCACCCATAGTCAGGATCGAACCTGGGTCTCTGGCGCTGTAAGGCAGCAACTCTACCACTGCACTCTCATTTCATTCCCACCAGCAGGAAGAAGATATAGGGGTCTGAAAACCATGACCACCAGGTTCAAGAACAACTTCTTCCGAACAACCATCAGGCTCCTGAACACGACACAGCACTAACCTCAACTATGGACTGTCTTTGGTTGCACTCAAGACTGGGTATTTTTGCACTAGCATTAGGATTATCAGGTTATTAGGATTTTTTAGGTCATTGATCTTTTATTATATATTATCTATGTGTGAGGATAAGACATAGGAGCAGAATTAGGCCATTTGGCCCATTGTGTCTGCTCCGCCATTCAATCATATCTGATCTATATTTTCCCCCTCAACCCTATTCCCCTGCCTTCTCCCCATAATCTTTGATGCCCTTACTAATCAAGAACCGATCAATCTAGGGCGGCACGGTAGCGCAGCGGTAGAGTTGCTGCTTTACAGCGAATGCAGCGCCGGAGACTCAGGTTCGATCCTGACTACGGGTGCTGTACTGTAAGGAGTTTGTACGTTCTCCCCGTGACCTGCGTGGGTTTTCTCCGATATCTTCGGTTTCCTCCCACACTCCAAAGACGTACAGGTATGTAGGTTAATTGACTGGGTAAATGTAAAAAATGTCCCTAGTGTGTGTAGGATAGTGTTAATAGTGTTAGTGTGCGGGGATCGCTGGGTGGCGTGGACTTGGTGGGCCGAAAAGGCCTGTTTCCACGCTGTATCTGAAATATGAAAAAAAATCATAATAATATAAAATCCATTAAAAAATATCCAATGACTTGGCCTCTATGACCATCTGTGGTAATAAATTCCATAGATTCATCATCCTCTTCCTCGCCACTCTAATCTTCATGCGTGATGTTTACAGGCCTGTTATGCTGCTGCAAGGATAAGAATTTAATTGTTCCATTTGTTGGTACATATGCCAATTAAACATTCTCGGTTCTTGACTCTTGCAATAGAATCAAAAATTATATGATATCGAAAGTGTAAAGTTAATATCTAAGGAATTTATTCACAAAATGCTGGAGTAACTCAGCAAGTCAGGCAGCATCTCAGGAGAGAAGGAATGGGCGACGTTTCGGGTCGAGACCCTTCTTCAGACTGAAACGTCGCCCATACCTTCTCTCCTGAGATGCTGCCTGACCTGCTGAGTTACTCCAGCATTTTGTGAATAAATACCTTCGATTTGTACCAGCATCTGCAGTTATTTTCTTATACTTAAGATAATATCTAAGAGTTGTTTCCGTCACTTTTAAACATTTTCTCTGACCAAAGTATTTTGAACGCAATGTGCCGTGAATGGTTTGCGTTGAACAACAAGACCAACTGTACTTGTTTCGATCAAATGTCATTTATTCCAAACTTGTGCAAGACACGTGGTATTGTTGTAAGCCCTTCTCTGAATATCCTCGGTTTAAATTTCCTTTCGGAAACAGAGTAATCCCACTGCCGTGCATCTTTACTGCTGCGTTTTTCATGGAGACAAAAATAACAACGACGACTGAGATTTTTATATCACCTTTACCATACTAAAACATCCTAAAACATTTGAAGTTGCAGTGTGCAGTTGTTGTGAATTAAACTGCAAAAACAAGGGACGTGGAGAGAGATTAATGCCTGCGCATTCTCTAGTTTGTTGAACTGCCATTCTGGGACATCATCTAAGTACTTCCAGACTAATAAATCTTGAAAGGGCTGTGTTGGAAGAATAATGAATGAACTGAGAAGGGAAGAAGGTAGCCTTGAATGGCTTCATGAATACAGTGCCCCAGTGACCTCTCTGTTGCTGCACTGCACAGTAATCTGGGCACGGATAAACTGTAATCACTTGGAAAGTTCCTCTGGGAAGAAAGTTCACAGACAGCATGATCTTGACCTTGGACCAAATGAATATTTCAAGCCTTAAAATGTAGCGTAAATATCACTCAGCACACCAAGCAGATATGATTGTCATTTGGCATGAATACATATTTTAATAATATAATATTTTTTAAAACAATAATAATATTCCATAATTTATTTAGTATTTAATAATATAAAATCAAATTTAATAATAAATAAATAAATAACAGAATATAATGTTAGTAGTTTAATAAAATAATTGCATAAGCAGGGTCCCAACCCGAAACATGACCTATTCATGTTCTCCAGAGATGCTGCCTGACCTTCCGTGTTACTCCAGCACTTGTCTCTTTCTCTCCTCCCCTCTCCCCCCCCCACCCCATGATATTATTTGATTCAATCAGTCAGCTCTCATTTTTCTAACCACCACTCAATAGGGGTATGCTTAGTCTGTCCAATCTCCCCTCATGAGAAACGTCAACCTCTAAAATGTTTCTGATGTATTAACTTTCTTCAATAAATAAGTGAGCTTTGCAACCTTTGGTACATATGCAGCTGTCTTACAGGTCGAACAGCCCCGATTCAGGTCTGACCTCCGGGGCTGTCCGCACGGAGTTCTTCCTATGATCACAAGAATTTCTGCAGATGTTCCAGTTTACTCCCACAAGGCAATGAGGTGTTAGTTGTTCAGTTTAATTGCCCACAGTGTCGGTGGATGGAAGAACAATTAAGTGACAGTGCGATGGATATTCCCACACTGACCTTTCTGTCCTGGGCTTCCTCCACTGTCAGAGAGAGAGATGCCCAGCACAGATTGGTTGCCCAGCACCTCATATTTCACTTGGGCAGCTTACAACACATGAATATTGATTTCTCAAACTTCAAGTAACCCTTGCTTTCCCTCTCTCTCTCTGTCCCTCCCCCACCCCAGTTCTCCGACTAGTTTTACTGGCCTCCTGATTGATTTTATTGTTTGTATGACTCGTTGTCAGCTTCCCCTCAGCCAACAATGAACCATTGTACATTTCTTCGAACAACGTCTGTTTTGATCTGTCGTTTTCACACCTTACACTTCCATATCTCTATTTCTCTCCCCCTGACTCTCAAGTCTGAAGAAGTCTTGACTCGAAATTTCACTCATTCCTCTCTCCAGAGATGCTGCCGAGTTACTCCAGCATTTTGTGTCTATCTTTGAATATTAATAAACATGGGTATGAGAGAGAGGATAGGTAAAGGAAATAAATAGGGGAATTGTATTGATAGGAATGCTTTCAGAGATGGTACAGATTTTATGGGCTGAATTGACCCCTTCTATACCATAAGAAAGTATGAAGTATAAATATACGAGACCAACACTTAGCACACTGTTCCAGATGTGGTCTTATAACAACCCATATCACTGAAGCATATTTCCCTACTTTTATTCATTTCCCACAGCAGAAACAATACTAAGCCATTAGCTTTCCTAATTACCACATCTGCCTTCTGTAAATCATGCATTAGGACACCTAGATCTCTATACAGCTCAAAATAGTGTGATTTCTCACCATTTAGATATTTAGCTTTTATCTAATTTATTTCCTGCCAAAATGGAAAATTTCCCCAAAAAATCACATAATTCCCCATTTTACCAGATTGTTTCCCATTCATTTAAGTTTTCGTTGCCCTTTTGTAGTTTAATTAAGTCATCTTTACGACTTACTTTACTACCTGTGCAGGAAGGGACTGCAGATGCTGGTTTACCCCGACGCTAGACACAAATTGCTGGAGTAACTCAGTGAGTCAGGCAGCATCCCTGGGTAAAAGGACTGGGTGACATTTTGGGTCGAGACCCTTCTCCAGACTGAGAGTCTGGGGAGACGGAGACATGGAGATACGGAAACATAATGAAAACGAGAGATCAAAGGGGATGAGGTTCAAGGAAATTGTAGAATAGATAATTGTTGGCTGAGGGAAAGGTGACAACGAGGCAGACAATCAGTAAAACAATCAGGACAGTCAAACTAGTCGGAGAACTAGGACGGGGGAGGGATTCTCCAGTCTTTCCTTCTATCCAGAGATGCTGCCTGATCTGCTGAGTTACTCCAGCATTTTGTGTCTATATTTATTTACTACTATTGCTGCGCACCAACACCATATGTTTGGACCCTTCATTCAGGATATTTATATAAAATACTTAGGTGTTAGTACCAATCCATGTAGCATATTTATCGTTATATCTATAATATTGATTGAGTGAGTGAGTGAGAGTGAGTGATTGAAAGACACAGCGTAGACAGAGGCCCTTCAGCCCATGGTATCCATGCCAACCTTCTATTACCCTTTCCTCCTAGTTCCATGTTATCCAGTTTCTACTCATTAGGGGAAATGTTGTGCAAGAATCTTTTTTGTCACACATTTCATTGTGTGATCATAATCGTTCTTCCAAGTTTGCTCCATTCGCAACAGATTTATTTATTTATTTATTCATGTCATCACACAACTGTTTGCCAATAGCGAGCAAGTCTTAGGGCCACAGCAGGAGCGTTCTCGTCGCGGTCCCTGTCAGATTCCACAAGTATCTGCGAATCCTGCTCCCACACCACACACTGTATCCATTCTCAATACATTCTCACTCTGGAGAAGATAACTCATGCTCATCTCTTCTACTCATGGCTGTGACTGATTACCAAACTCTGACTCTACCCCCACCCATATCACAGCTGTGTCCTCAGCGGCCCAGGACTATCTGTGACCATGCCACAAAGGACCAGTAAACTGTTTTCAGTGGAGTATATTCCTGTCAGGAACTGGGCAGATGGTGTAAAGCATCCCAATGCTATTTCAAATTTCCTTTCGATCAACTTTTGTTAAGGACTAAAATGTTAACACTAACCACAACAATGGATAAACGTACCAAGAAAAAGAGAAGCATGGTTTCAAGATAACCACTTTCAAAAATCTCTCGAAAACTTTACAACTTAAAGGAAAGAAACTCAATACTTAATACGCAATAAAGATTGATTATTAACCCTATTTTAATAAAAGAATGGTTATTTTTGTAAAGCTGGCACTTACCTTTCTGCATGGTGTTTGATGGTTTATGTGGCCCAGACTGTTTTGGGTTCAATATTAGAGTTTAAAGCATTAATCTAGGCTTGCACATTGGTGTAATACTATGGAAGGGCTGTGTTGTCAGTATATCAGTCCCTCAAACCAAGACTCTGTTTCTTAGCTAAAGATATGCTCTGTGCAAAAAGGAACAGAGCATTCTCTTGGTGAGTTCTGACTTTGCCTATTCCCCAACTAGCAATGATGCTCACATAGGTTGGAACCATCCTGATTAATGCATCGGCAAAACCAAGCGCAGGCTCGGCGATCGCTTCGCTCAACACCTGCGCTTGGTCCCCGTTGGCCAAACTGGTCTCCCGGCACTTTAACTCCCTGCACACTGTGAGCAATTTACAGAGGTGATTAACCCATAAACCAGCATGTCTTTGGGATGTGGGAGGGAACTGAAGCACCTGGAGAAAATTCATAGTCTTATTTTTTAGAGATTTAGCGTGCAAAACAGGCTCTTTAACCCACCGAGTCCACACTGACCAGCGATCCCCGCACACTAACACTGTCCTACACACACTTGGGACAATCTACACACAAACCAAGCCAATTAACCTACATACCTGGACGTCTTTGGAGCGTGGGAGGAAACCGGAGATCTCGGAGAAAACCCACGCATGTCACGGGGAGAACGTACAAACTCCGTACAGACAGCATCCATACTCGAGATCGAACCCGGGTCTCCGGCGCTGCAAGCGCTTCAAGGCAGCAACTCTACCGTTGCGCCACCGTGACGGCCCAAGTTATTAACCTTTTCCGCTGCATTTCCACCCACACCTGAGTGCTTCATTTCTTAATGCAGCACAAAGAACTTTCATGAAATTTTAAAGTTAATAATGTTTGTTTAATGCGATGCTATCCAAATTGAATGAGCAAATATGGATTGCTGCACTCATCTTACAAAGGGTATTCAATGGTGAAAGTGTATTGTTATTTAAAAATGTGTTGACTTTTGGCAATTGCTCATTATTATAATTTTCTCTGGGGAATATAAAAAAGCAGCGGCATAAAAGAAATTTCATCTCCACCATACCATGGAAAACTGCAGCTGAGTGTGATGACAAGATATCCCAGCGACTCATGGTCCAGTCTATGAATTGGTCACAATGCAGTCACTTGGCTCAACGATTCTCACTTTGATCCAACACTACCAGTGTTGTTGAAGGACATAAGGGGAGTCCTGAACCAGGGGCCACAGTTTAAGAATAAGGGGTAGGCCATTTAGAATGGAGATGAGGAAGAACTTTTTCACTCAGAGTTGTAAATCTGTGGAATTCTCTGCCTCAGAAGGCAGTGGAGGCCAATTCTCTGGATGCTTTAAAGAGTGAGTTAGATAGAGCTCTTAATGATAGTGGAGTCAGAGGGTATGGGGAGAAGGCAGGAACGGGATACTAATTGTGCATGATCAGCCATGATCATGGTAAATGGCGGTGCTGGCTCGAAGGGCCAAATGGCCTATTCCTGCACCTATTGTCTATTGTCTATAACCACATAATCAGTTTTAGTTTAGTTTAGTTTAGAGATACAGTGCGGTAACAGGCCCTTCGGCCCACCGAGTCCACTCCGACCACCAATCCCCACACACTAACACTACCCTACACACACTGGGGACAATTTTACATTTATACCTAGCCAATTAACCTACAAACCTGTACGTCTTTGGAGTGTGGGAGGAAACCGAAGATCTCGGAGAAAACCCACGCAGGTCAAAGGGTTAGAATGTACAAATTCCGTACAGAGAGAACCTGTAGTCAGGATCGAACCCGGGTCTCTGGCACTGTAAGGCAGCAGCTCTATCGCTACGTTACCATGTCACCATGTCACTCTGCTGAATTCTGTCAGATCACTGACAGGTGACCTTGCAATGTGCCACTGAATAAATATCGTCTGAAATCATCATTGACTCCCTTTTTCTAGTTTCGTGCAAATGATTTCATTGAGGCCTGTCAAGAAGATTCTTTGAAGTCAACATCCTTACTCAAATAAAATCATTCTACTGCAAGAGTTTGTAGCTGGATCCGGCAGAGTGGACACAGAAAAGGACACAAAGTGTTGGAGTAACTCAACGGGTCAGGCAGCATCTCTGGAGAACAGGAATAGGTAACGTTTCAGGTCAAGACCTTAGTTCAGACTCTGAAGCAGGAGTGGATATGTTTCTTGGAGGAGAGAGGACAGGGGTGAGAGGAAGGAATTCATTTTTTACATTTTCTTTCCATATTTCCTGACTTCAGAGATTTTAGCCTACAGGCAACATCTCTGGAGGACATGGGTAGGTGATGTTTCAGGTCGGGACCCTTCTTCACATTGATTGTAATAGAGGGAGAAAGGCTGGAAACAGATGGGGGGGGGGGGGGTGGGACAAATCCTGGAATGCAATAGGGTGTCAGGAGTTATACTTTTAAGTTGGAAATTGACAGATTCTTGATTAGTAAGGCTTTTCAGAGGTCGTGCAGAGAAGTCAGGAGAATGGATTTGAGAAGGAAAGGTAAATCATTCATGATTGAATGGCAGGCTAGCCTTGATGGGCCAAATGGCCTAATTCTGCTCCCAGAACTCATGGAATCATGGACTTATAGGGGGATACAGGTAAGAGGTGTTTGACAGGCAGATGAGTGGAAATCAACTAGAGATGAAAGGAAGACAAAGGGTGTTAGATAATGAAGAGGACGAAAAATGAACCCAGAGAGAGTGCTGTGAAATGGGACGGGGGGACGGGGGGGGGGGGGGGGGGGCGGGAGGAGTGGAGGGGGGGGGAGGGTGAAGAAATGCTGAAGAATAACATTTGTACGTTTTCCCTGTGACCGCGTGGGTTTTCTCCAGGTGTTCCAGTTTCCACCGACACTCCAAAGACGTACAAGTTTAGTTCGTGTGTTCATTAACTTCGGTTAAATTGTAAGTTGTCCCTCGTGTGTGTAGGATAGTGTTAGTGTGCGGGGTGGGGTGATCACTGCTCCACAAACTTGGTGGGCTGAAGGGGCTTGTTTCTCCAGTGTTTCGCTAAAGTCTGAAGTAAAATCGAAAGTCTTTACAGAGAGAAAACCACAAGACCTACAAAGCCCTCCATAACCTTTCATGACCGACAAAGCCCTCCATAACCTGGCCCCATCCTACCTGACTGACCTCCTCCACAGACACACTCCCACCCGCACCCTCCACTCTGCTGCTGCTAACCTCCTGTCCCCCCCCCCATCCGGACCAAACTCAGATCCTGGGGGGACAGGGCTTTCTCCATCGCTGCTCCCACCCTCTGGAACTCACTACCCCAAACCGTCAGAGACTCCTCCTCACTCACCACATTTAAAACATCACTGAAGTCTTACTTGTTCAACACCGCCTTCAATCATTGACCGTCGCTCCATCTTATTCATCCTTTTCTGTTCGTTTATTTATTTATCTTTATGTTAGATCTAATATGTAAAGCGTCTTTGGGTTTCTAGAAAAGCGCTATATAAATGTAATGCATTATTATTATTATTATTATTATTAAGACCAACGCATAGTGTTTCATCTATTTTTATATTCAGTCAACACAGCATCAAAAAACGCAAAAAACAGCTATTGATTTTACTTTCTATCTTTGAGGGGCAAAAAAAAAATCAGAGCATTAACATTCTAAAAGCAACTCGGAGACAAATAGCTTAATTAGCAATCACAGTGATGCAATTGCTCTTGAAGCAATCCACAACCCAAAAGAATGTTCTGCTCTAATAAACACGTCTCTTATCTCTTTGCACCTCATGTAAAAAAACAGTAAACCAAATCATTTTAATTCACTAAGACTGCACTTTGTATCCATACCTTATATACCTCTGGGTGTTACTTGCTTTGAACTTCATCTCTGGCTGATTTGCACATCAGAAGCCTCATTAAACCGAATTAAGCAAATACACCAAAGCCCACAGATAAATATAAACTTCAGCTTTGATGAGTAATAGAAATGTGTTATAGTTTAGGAAGAATACAGAAAGAACTTGTCTGTTGCACATTTTCAATCTTCGCCCTGATTTGAAGTAAATCCGAGATTTTGCCGGTTATTTCCTGACCAGCACGAAATGTTTGCACTTCTAATGTCACATTCCAATTTAAACGTGTCCTGATATCTCCCAACCAGCTTATCTGCATCTGCAGAAGCAAAGTTTAATTTCCTGTCCATACCCCTCTGGTAACCACTGATGGCCAGTTATCATCCATAATACTCCTGCCCGACGGAAATGCTGCATCAGGCTTTAGCCTTTCAAATTCCTGTCCAAAATATTCTCTGTTCGTGTTAATTGTGAAGGATCAATTTCTTCCAGGATTGCTGTAGGTATATAAAGTTACTCAAAGGTAAGCCTAAACTGAAGTTCCCAGAATGCATTGTCAAGAAACATCAATGGCAGCATTCTGTCAATGAGAATACCCCCTTCAATCCTACAGTCCAACTCCTTCCGTCTGACCAATGCCTAGTCCATGGCATAGGTTAACTTGCAGTAATGAGTGCTTTCCCTGTCGTCAACAATGTTTTGTACAGATCTTAAGTTTCAGGTAATCCAGACGATCAAAATTATATTCCAATGTTTTAAACCATATCAATGGTCTCCGCTGAGAGTTCAACAAAACAAATCCTCAGGTGCCAGCTGCAAATCGGATTACTGCAAATACTCTAGGATTACGTCAATAAGCTAAAAACAAAGAGCTGAAGGAACCTAATGTGTCACGCAGCATCTGTGGAAGGAATGGACGGATGATGTTTCGGGTTGGGACCCTTCTTGAGACTGATTGGAGTAGGGGGGAAGAGCTGGACAAGAGAGGTTGGGATGGGGCCATATTCAGTAAGTGATGGGTGGGTACAAGGAAGGGGGATTTTGACTGGCGGGTGGATGGGATAAGTAACGAAGGCGAGAGGTGAAGAGGAAAGAAAAGAGCATAAGATAAAAGTAGAAGAGGAGGAGAGAAATGTAAAGCCGAAAGGGGGAAGTGAACAGGGGTAGAAGGGAAAGAGGGGGGGGGGGGGGATTAAAGGGAAATATGGGACAGGGATGGGAGATGAACGTACGACAGAGGTGAAAAGAGCAGGGTGACTAGGAAGGCAGTAGATGATGTGAGAGATTAGTGCCCGTTGGGCTGGAGGGGTGTTGGGAGGGGGGGCGGTGGTGGGCAGAGGAGGGGAATGCTCCAATTCAATGCATTGAATTTGACAATGCACAATTTGCAACAAGTGAGATATTTGCTGTTTAGTGATGGAGTAAAGATCAATCTCAGATAGACACAAAAAGCTGGAGTAACTCATCAGGTCAGGCAGCATCTCTGGAGAAAAGTAATAGGTGACGTTTTGGGTCGAGACCATTCCTCAGACTGTAAGATAAAGACTGGTAGACAGAAAGATAAATCTCATTGGATCTGGAGTCACAAATAGGCAAATAGGTTGGATCAAGTCAGATGGTCTTGCATTTGTTATCTTCCAATCCATTGATAGAGCTCTTAAAGATAGCGGAGTCAGGGGGTATGGGGAGAAGGCAGGAACGGGGTACTGATTGTGAATGATCAGCCATGATCACATTGAATGGCGGTGCTGGCTCGAAGGGCCGAATGACCTACTCATACACCTATTGTCTATTGTCTATTGATACCTTTCCAGAATCTGGGAAATTGTAGTTTATTAATTATCTCTGAACCCTCATTTATTGTTTAGACCTTTAGAATGTAAGCCATTGAGCACAAAAACATATACTGACTGATTTTGAAGATGTGCTCTACGGTATATTTTCTTAATTAATATAATTATTTTAAATGTCTCACCCTCAACGTACCTCGGTCACTCCATTTTCTTGATACGGTAATGAGTTGCATTGACTAATTACAAGTTATGTATCTAACATTTCTGCATTGTGATTTCGCCTTTTTCATCCATCCATGGAGCCATTTGATTCTTAAAGGGTTGACGGTGGATATGCAATGGAAGGCATTTAAAGACCACATGGATGAACTACAACAATTGTTCATCCCAGTTTGGCAAAAGAATAAATCAGGGAAGGTAGTGCATCCGTGGCGAACAAGGGAGATTAGGGATAGTATCAAAACAAAAGATGAAGCGTACAAATTAGCAAGAAAAAGCAGCCTACCAGAGGACTGGGAGAAATTCAGAGTCCAGCAGAGGAGGACAAAGGGCTTAATTAGGAAAGGGAAAATAGATTATGAAAGAAAACTGTCAGGGAACATAAAAACTGACTGCAAAAGCTTTAATAGATATGTGAAGAGAAAAAGATTAGTTTAAACAAATGTAGGTCCCTTGCAGTCAGAAACAGGTGAATTGATCATGGGGAACAAGGACATGGCAGACCAATTGAATAACTACTTTGGTTCTGTCTTCACTAAGGAAGACATAAATAATCTGCCGGAAATAGCAGGGGACCAGGGGTCAAATGAGATGGAGGAACTGAGTGAAATCCAGGTTAGTCGGGAAGTGGTGTTAGGTAAATTGAATGGATTAAAGGCCGATAAATCCCCAGGGCCAGATAGGCTGCATCCCAGAGTGCTTAAGGAGGTAGCCCCAGAAATAGTGGATGCATTAGTGATAATTTTTCAAAACTCTTTGGATTCTGGAGTAGTTCCTGAGGATTGGAGGGTAGCTAATGTAACCCCACTTTTCAAAAAGGGAGGGAGAGAGAAAACGGGGAATTACAGACCAGTTAGTCTAACATCTGTAGTGGGGAAAATGCCAGTTATTAAAGATGGGATAGCAGCACATTTGGAAAGTGGTGAAATCATTGGACAAAGTCAGCATGGATTTATGAAAGGTAAATCATGTCTGACGAATCTTATAGAATTTTTCGAGGATGTAACTAGTAGAGTGGATAAGGGAGAACCAGTGGATGTGTTATATCTGGACTTCCAGAAGGCTTTCGACAAGGTCCCACATAAGAGATTAGTATGCAAACTTAAAGCACACGGTATTGTGGGTTCAGTATTGATGTGGATAGAGAACTGGCTGGCAGACAGGAAGCAAAGAGTAGGAATAAACGGGTCCTTTTCAGAATGGCAGGCAGTGACTAGTGGGGTACCGCAAGGCTCAGTGCTGGGACCCCAGCTATTTACAATATATATTAATGATTTGGACGAGGGAATTGAATGCAACATCTCCAAGTTTGCGGATGACACGAAGCTGGGGGGCAGTGTTAGATGTGAGGAGGATGCTAGGAGGCTGCAACGTGACTTGGATAGGTTAGGTGAGTGGGCAAAGGCATGGCAGATGCAGTATAATGTGGATAAATGTGAGGTTGGTGGCAAGAACAGGAAAGCAGACTATTATCTGAATGGTGGCCGATTAGGAGAAGGGGAGATGCAACGTGACCTGGGTGTCATGGTGCACCAGTCATTGAAAGTAGGCATGCAGGTGCAGCAGGCAGTGAAGAAAGCGAATGGTATGTTGGCATTCATAGCGAGGGGATTTGAGTATAGGAGCAGGGAGGTTCTGCTGCAGTTGTACAGGGCATTGGTGAGACCACACCTGGAGCATTGCGTACAGTTTTGGTCTCCTAATCTGAGGAAAGACATTCTTGCCATAGAGGGAGTACAGAGAAGGTTCACCAGATTGATTCCTGGGATGGCAGGACTTTCATATGAAGAAAGACTGGATAGACTCGGCTTGTACTCGCTGGAATTTAGAAGATTGAGGGGGGATCTTATAGAAACTTACAAAATTCTTAAGGGGTTGGACAGGCTAGATGCAGGAAGATTGTTCCCGATGTTGGGGAAGTCCAGAACAAGAGGTCACAGTTTAAGGATAAGGGGGAAGTCTTTTAGGACCGAGATGAGAACGTTTTTTTTCACACAGAAAGTGGTGAATCTGTGGAATTATCTGCCACAGAAGGTAGTTGAGGCCAGTTCAAGGGCTATATTTAAGAGGGAGTTAGATGTGGCCCTTGTGGCTAAAGGGATCAGGGGGTATGGAGAGAAGGCAGGTACGGAATACTGAGTTGGATGATCAGCCATGATCATATTGAATGGCGGTGCAGGCTCGAAGGGCCGAATGGCCTACTCCTGCACTTATTTTCTATGTTTCTATTTTCTATGTTTCTATTTTAACTTTTGTTTCATTTTAAATACATAGAAGTTCTAGTTTGCTTGCATTGCATGACTTAATTTTGTTTCTTCTCTCTCTATTTTGCCAATTTACTGTTCTTCCTTTACCATTCTTTTAATTCCTCTAATGTTCAGATTTAATATCTTTTTGTTAATATTTTAAACCTTTTTATTTCATGTACCAACATCCTTAACCTCTTTAGTTACCTACCATTTGAATGACTCCCCTCTGTCTTCTGTTGTTGATTAGATTGCAAATTAATTGTGAATTGTGAATTATTGATTTAAATGTTTGCCATAGTTTGTTAAAGATCATACATTTTAATCAAGCTCCTTAATTTAGCTAACTCATTCTTTATGGTGATACAAATGGATTTATTTAAGTGTAATAATCTAGAGTTGAATGACAATTTTTCTCTCTCTCATTTTCTGTCAGATCATAATTACTCTTGGTTAAGTAACCCTTTACTATCAGATAAGTAATTAACTTTGTCTAACTACTCAGAAAAGGATCAAAAATAGCCAGTTACATTAACTGAATGAAATGAATTGCATTAGAAACTTTTCTGGCTGTATTCTTTTAACTTAATCCTACAAACAACTTTTACCAAATTGATTAACACAGGTGAAGTGGAGACTAAGTCATGTATAATCATTGTAATTTTTTCATACAATTTCTTCCTTTTAATAATTCATCCAAAAATAATCCAATGAACGAAGGGTTTGGTGGGGTGGCGAAATAATGACTATAAACTACTGACATTTTTGTGTCTCATATTTTCTCTTCGTTTTATCCATAACTACATGCTTGAGTGAGGAACACTTGATTTTGTCAGTATGTTTTTTAAGCCTATCGCCACAATAAAACTACCTGTTCATTACCCGAGGGATACGGTGGAGAGCATATTGATCTAGTTGTATCGTGGCCCGATTCAGCAACTCGAACGCACAGGAACGAGAGAGATTACATAAAGTGGTGGAGACAGCATGGATTACATAAAGTGGTGGAGACCCCAGTCCATCACGGGTACTGAACTCCCCACCATCGAAGAGGTCTATGGGAGGTGCGCTCTCAAAGAGGCAGCCGGCATTATCAAAGACTTACACAATCCTGGCCACGCTCTCACTTCGCTGCTACCATCGAGAAGAAGTTATAGGAGTCGGAAAACCGTGACCACCATGTTCATGAATACGTCTGAAGAAGGGTCTCGACCCGAAACATCAAGGGCCTGTCCCAGTTATGAGATTTTTAAGGCGACTGCCGGCGACTGTCAAAGTCGTTGCAGATCGCCAAAATTTTCTTTTACCCTACGACAATGACCACGACAATGCCGAGTCAGGTCGATACATGTTACTTTTTTTGTGAAACTAGCACCTGGCTAAGACATTACACCGTCTTCGGAAACATCGCGAAATTCCCACGCTTACCTGACCGTCAAACTGTCACCCCCAATCAACCTGTCAAATGTCCTGACGGTAAATAAATTGGTTAAACAAAACTATCTCCTGGTATCTTCAAATGCCTTTTCTTAATTTAATATTACGCGCTTCTAAATGCACCTGCGACAACCTAGCAAACCTGGGGACAGCATGCGACAGCGCCCGCAATAAGCTACGATACCTGGCGACAAGCCAGCTGTCGCCGAGAAATTTCTAGCAGGTAAATTTTTCCGTGACGCGCCGGGATCCGCTACGATTCATTGAAGACTCCCCACGATCATGCCCGCGACACCCCGGCAAACGTTCGGCGACAGCCTAGTCGCCCGCAGTCGCCTTAAAATCGCCGAAGTGAGAAAGGCCCTTCACCCATTCCTTCTCTCCAGAGATGCTACCTGTCCCACTGCGTCACTCCAACAATCTGTGTCTCTCTATGTTCATGAATAGGTCTTTCCAACAACCATCAGGCTCTTGATCACTGCACAACACTAACTAAACTGTAAACTATGGACTGCCTTTGGTTGCACTAAGGACCTCAGGCCTTTCTGCACTAGTATTGGGGTTGTTAGTTTATTTATTTATTTATTTGTTTATTATGTGATATCTATGAGTATTGCATTTGCAGAGCTGTTATGCTGCCGCAAGTAAGAATTTCATTGCTCCATTACAATTAATTGTAATATGTACATTGTACATATTACAATTAAATCCTCTTCATACTCTTGAGATCTAATTCATGCCTGTGTAATTCAATGCTGCATTTTCGGAAAGATTTGGAAAATGCATTCTGAAAAAAATTGTTAAGCAATTTATTAGAGTTAATTTCATAAATTAGAATGGTTCTGACCCTAATATTGTGGTGTTGTGAATAAAATGGTTCATATATTATCAAAATACTCAATAGAGGTTTAGCTACACTTGCACGCTGTGAAAAGAAAATGATTTCTTTCTTTAGTAGTTTGTATAGCTGCTGGTTGTCGTTTCCCATAGTTTTCATTTTATGCATCTTGCTGTGATTGGTAATAATTTTCAAAAACAATTTTCAAACCAAAGTTACAAAAACAGTCCGTAGATAAATTGAGGTGCTTTTTGTTTTGCCTTGGATTTGTGGCTCGGTATGGTCCTCCTATTCTCAACAGATGGGCTCCTTTGTTGTTCCGTACAGCAGCAGAATAAACAGCCAACAGCGACAAACTCAGTCAGTCTCTCTCTCTCCTTAGCCCCTGTACACCTCATGTGGAGCCCGCCCGAAGGCTCGTCGGCCAGCTTAAGCGGGAGGGAGCTGAAGGCGCCAAACGCGAGGAGCAAGGGCCGTTAGGAGGGTCAACCAGGGTAATGCCTCCAGCGCCTTCTAGGTCAGCTGCAGGACACAAAGATGGCTGGACAAGGAGAGGGAGGAGAGGGACGTCGGTTCACAGAAACTGCTCCAGTACAGCGCAGGCTGACCAGACTTTGGACTTTGAATGAATGAAGAATGAATATTTTATTGTCACATGTGACTAGTCACAGTGAAACTCGTTTGCTTTGCGTACCCAAGGTATGCAAAGGGTCGCCACGTAATGGGTGCCGACAAAGTTACAGTGTATCCTGCATCGGGTCCTCCTTTTATTCTTCCCCCCTCCCCCTGTTCCCAATGTTGGGGGAGTCCAGAACCAGGGGCCACAGTTTAAGAATAAGGGGTCGGCCATTTAGAACGGAGATGAGGAAAAACGTTTTCACTCAGAGAGTTGTGAATCTGTGGAATTCTCTGCCTCAGAAGGCAGTGGAGGCCAATTCTCTGGATGCTTTCAAGGGAGAGTTAGATAGAGCTCTTAAAGATAGCGGAGTCAAGGGATATGGGGAGAAGGCAGGAACGGGGTACTGATTGTGGATGATCAGCCATGATCACAGTGAATGGCGGTGCTGGCTCGAAGGGCCAAATGGCCTCCTCCTGCACCTATTGTCTATTGGTTCTCCCCCCCCCCTTACAGCTGACCCCCACACTGGGTCCTCCTTTGTTCTCGCCCCACGACGATCCCCCCATGCTGAGTCTTCCTATGTTCCCAGCGGCGCGTCCTGTGGCTCCCAAGTGGCCCGTCCTCGACTGCATGTGTAATGCACACTAATAGAATTTCACTGTGCAGTTGCATATGTGACAAAGAAAGTACCACTGGACCACTGAAATGGCAGATTATTTATTCTGAGACCAGAGAAGAGACTAGAGGGTATTTTTAGTAAATGTTTCACAATGTTCACATGGAAATGCTAAATGGAAAATGATTCTTTGTGGTTAGATCAAGATCTTTACGAAATTAAAAAAGAGCAAAGTTATAAACCGATTCTAAACTTTACCAGAAGTCAATTGCCAATTCTCAGTTCTGATCAGAGTTGTGAAATGTTCATTGAAGAATTTAATTATTCTCAATCTTACACCCAACAAATATCTTTCAGACATGCATTTTACATATTTTATTTGGATTTCATATCAATTTTACTAAATACACAAATATGCAACTCTTGCATTTAATAGGAAGGATAATGTTCTTGGATTATAACTGCGAACCTTTAGTTCCTTTTATCTATCCATTTCTTAAAAAAAGTGCATTTTACGTCCATCAAGACATAAAGCTCTGACCAAAGAAGAGAAAATGGAAAACAAAATGAACCCTTTCTTCCAGTGACAGTGTTACGGGAGAACACTTCAAAAAGGGAGACACAAGAGACTGCAGATGCTGGAATCTTGAGCAAAGCACCAAGTGCTGGAGGAACTCAGTTGGTCAGTTGTGCAGAGAACAACTCTCCCTCCCACCCCCACTCTCTGTTCCTCCCACCCACTCCAACTGATCTCTTACGTTTCCAGATGAGGGTGTCTTGAGCCAAAGTAGCATCTTGTGGCGGCTCCCAAGGGTCGGGCCATACTTCTACCGACCCCTCGGCACGGGAATGGACCAGTCCCGGGAGGCGGTCCTGGACTCAGGTATATAAGGACAAGGTTTGGGCACCAAGCCATTCCGGCAGACTAGACCCGTCTGATACCTGTTATACAATAAAATATACCTTCTCGAAATACCTGGCTCCTTGCCTTTATCGACGCGCTACAATCTCTTCATTTCCCTGCATGAATGTTGTCTGGCCCGGTGAGTTCCTCCAGCAATTTGTCTGGAAGGATCTCGACCCGAAACGTCACCCATTCCTTCTCTCCAGAGATGCTGCCTATCCTGCTGAGTTACTCCAGTTTTTTTGTGTTTATCTTCGGTTTAAACCAGCATCTGCAGTTCCTTCCTACACATGATCTTTTACCATTGCTTGCGTGATTGCTAAACACCATTTAGAGATGTAAAAAGACTGCAGATGCTGTAATCTGGAGAGAAAAAAAAAAAACTGCCGGAGGAACTCACCGGGTCAGGCAGCATCCATGCAGCGAAATGAAGAGATGCTAGTTTGGCTCAAGACTCCCTCATCTGGACCCATCTAAATGCCATGTTGTAGAAAGTAGACACAAAATGGTGGAGTAACCCAGCGGGTCAGGCAGCAACTTGGGAGAGAAGGAATGGGTGACGTTTTGGGTCGAGACCCTTCTTAAGGTTTACTTCCATCTTAATGGTTCAGATGATCATCATCTTTCTCAGTGGCTATGACAGTGATGTCCACTGACGATGAGAGAAAGCAGAAACTTTGATGAAGGCCACAAAGGAAAAACTCTACAACTCAGCTTGCTCTTTTAACCTGGCAGCAAGCGTGTGAACAATCTGCTTGTTTAATACCCGAGTTACCTTTTAAAGACCGTGCCACTGGAGAAAGGATGGATATTACTGCTGTATTTCTGGATCACCCTATTCCCTTCATGGTTTTGTAATTGGTGCAGCTAACTGTTCCACACATTTGCTGTATATGTAATAGTTGGCTGTACTAGTCAGTTGCCAATCCAAACAACCTTGGCTAAGACTGATAAGACCCAGGAACATGAGCCAGAAATTCACACCTCAACTTCCACAGATTGCCCTTGCCTTATGAATTCTTATCTCAGAAGTCACATTGCGTCTTTAGCTTTCAACTGACACCTTTCCCTTGTTTGGTTAAGGCTGCGCTTGGTTTAAATGAGCTCAACCATTTGAACCTGTTTAATCCAAGCATGTTGAGCATAATTTCTTCTTCCTATTTTAAATAATTCCAGCTGCATTTTACATTGAACGAGAACATTGCTTTAGTATCATCCAGTCCAGTATCATCTCCTCCACCGAGACTTGTGTTAATTCAACAACAATCACCAATTCAGATTTCACAGCCAAAACCCACAAGCCCTAGAGTTTCATGGAGCTGGGATTATTAGCAGGAATACGTTTTTTCATTTTCTGCCTGATTTCACAATGCTTTGCTTTCAGGCAAATGTTTATTTTTAGACGAATGAAAAACTGATATTGTCAAAAAAATAAAATATTTACAGGATTGTATACCATTTAACATGAAATAAAAGATGAACACTTGAAAAATGTATCCGCTTTCATTAAAACTCTCTTGCACTCTCATCGGGACATTTTCTTCTGCCTCCAAAACTTGTTCCACTGAAGGCAATTGAATTAGTTTCTGCGGCACAAGAAAATATTCAGTTGCCACTCTTCCATTTGGGGATCATTTCCAGACACTAGTTTTTTCATTGTTCCGTGACCAGTGCAAGTGACAAACTTGACTGTGTAGGAAGGAACTGCAGATGCTGGTTTCAAACCGAAGATAGACACAGAATGCTGGAGTAACTCAGTGGGACTGGCAGCATCTCTGGAGAGATGGAATGGGTGACGTTTTGGGTTGAGACCCTTCTTCGGGTCTCGACCCGAAAAGTCACCCATTCCTTCTCCCCAGAGATGCTGCCCGTCCCGCTGAGTTACTGCAGCTTTTTGTGTCTATCTTCGGTGTGAACTAGCACCTGCAATTCCTTCCGACACATCCCTTGCATGACTTGGCCCCACCTCACCTCTTGCTACTAGCTTTCTCCCCTAATCCATCGGTCTGAAGAAGGGTCCGGACCCAAAAGATCGTCTGTCCGTTCCCTCAACAGATGCTGCCTGACATGCTGAGTTCTTCCAGCCTCGTATTTTTGGAATGGGAATGAAGAGACAGTTCAGCACTAGTTCAGTTCAGCTCTGCCCAGGACAGGATGGCCTTGCAGAGAGTAGTGCGTTCGGCAGAACGCACCATGGGAACTACACTCGCCCCCCTGCAGGACCTATACATCAGGAGGTGTAGATCGAGAGCAAGCAAGATTATGAGGGACCCCTGCCACCCCAGCAACGGACTATTCCAGATGCTACGGTCAGGCAAGCGCCTCCGCTGTCACGCTGTGAAAACAGAGAGCATGAGACGGAGTTTCTTCCCACAGGCCATCAGGACTGTTAACTTTTATAACTCCAGGGACTAAATTTGTCTTCTCTGTATTAACTGTATTAACTTTATTTATATGCTGTAACTGTAATTCATTTTTGTGCACAATCCGCAGGCATTGCCACTTTCATTTCACTGCACATCGTGTATGTGCATGTGATAAATAAACTTGACTTGACTTGAGAACAGCTATTGAATGTATGCAAAAAAAGTGGAGCTGTCTCATTTGGTACCATCCACCAATGCTTTACACCTTGTAAGCTACAGAGATTTATCAGCTCTCTTGACTAATGTGCTATGTATTCATTTCTTTATGCCGGTGTGAATGGATAGGCCAGTTTATCATTTAAAGATCCCTCAAGATTTACCAGTTAAGACCATAAAAGATAAGCAGTAAGCCAGGAGTTTCCAGTTTATTATTTTGTAGATCAAACACTTGGTTCCAATCCTGGCGGTTACAAGTTGAATATTACTCATACGCTATAGCCAGGAACCCACATTGGAGTCTTAGAGTCATACAGCACGGAAACAGGCCCATTCGGCTCAAGTTACCCTGGCCAACCAAGGTGCCCCATCTACCCTAGACCCACCAGCCTGGATTTGGCTCATATCCCTTTCAACCTTTCCTGTGCATGTACCTGCCCAAATGTCTTTTAAATGTTGCTATATATTACTGTAGGTAAGGTAAGATGTTTGCATAATGTGCACGACTCTCTGCAAATGGTCACAATGTCTGTTCTTGCTGCATAAGCTAAATCTGAGAAATTAGAAGCAAAAGAGCGAAAGAGTTGTGGCAAATGTTGTGCCTCTTTTCAAAAGGGCTGCAGGGAAAATGCTGGGAACTATAGGCCGGTGAGCTTAACATCTGCAGTTGGAAAGTTACTGGAGAGTATTGTGAAGGATAGGTTATATTTGGATGGGCAAGGGCTGATTAGGGATAGTCAGCATGATTTTGTACGTGGGAGGTCGTGTCTCACAAATCTGATTGAGTTTTTTGAAGAAGTGACCAAAAAGGTCGATGAGGGCAGGGTTGTAGATGTTGTGTACATGGATTTCAGTAAGGCATTCGACAAGGTTCCACATGGTAGGCTGCTCTGGAAGGTTAGACCGCATGGGATCCAAAGAGAGATAGCGGAATGGATAGCAAATTGGCTTCATGGAAGGAAGCAGAGGGTGATGGTGGAAGGTTGCTTCTCGGACTGGAGGCCTGTGACTAGTGATGTGCCTCAGGGTTCGGTGCTGGGCCCATTATTGTCTGTCATCCACATCAATGACTTGGATGAGAACATGCAGGGTAAGATTAGCAAGTTTGCTGATGATACAAAGTGAGTGGCTTTGTAGATAGTGAAGATGTTTGTGAAAGATTGCAGCAGGATCTGGATCAATTGGCCAGGTGGGCGTAGGAATGGTTGATGGAATTTAAAACGGAGAAGTGTGAGGTGTTGCATTTTGGGACGTCGAACAAGGGCAGGACCTACACAGTAAATGGTAAGCCTCTGGATAGTGTTGTAGAGTAGAGGGATCTAGGATTTCAGGTGCATGGTTCCTTGAAGGTCGAGTCTCAGGCAGATAAGGTGGTCAAAAAGGCTCTTGGCACTTTGGATTCATCAGACAGAGTATTGAGTATAGGAGTTGGGAGGTCATGTTGCAGTTGTATAAGATGTTGGTGAGACCTCATTTAGAATATAGTGTTCAGTTCTGGGCACCATGTTATAAGAAAGATATTGTCAAGCTTGAAAGGGTTCAGAAAAGATTTATGAGAGTGTTGCAGGGCTAGAGGATGTGAGCTATAGAGAGAGGTTGAGTAGGCTGGGTCTCTATTCCATGGAGCGCAGGAGGATAAGGGAGGGATCTTATAGAAGTGTACAAAATCATGAGAGGAATAGATCGGATAGATGCACAGAGTCTCTTGCTAGAGTAGGGGAATCAAGGACCAGAGGACATAGTTTAAGGGGAAGGGGAAAAGATTTAATAGGAATCCGAGGGGTAACTTTTTCATACAAAGGGTGGTGGGTGTTTGGACCAGAGGAGGTAGATGTTTTTTGACATTGGTTCAAGGTGAAGGGGAAAAGTTTTAATGGAATCTAAGGGATCCACAAAGGATGGTGGGTGTATGGAACAAGCTGCCAGAGGAGGTAGTTGAGGCTGGGGCTATCCCGTCTTTTAAGAAACAGTTAGACAGGTGCATGGATAGGACAGGTTTGGAGGGATATGGACCAAGCACAGGCAAGTGGGACTAGTGTAGCTGGGACATTGTTGGCTGGTGTGGGCAAGTTGGGTCGAAGGGCCTGTTTCCACACTGTATCACTCTATGACTCTATGACTCTAGGTGCAAGTGAACCTCTGCCTAACCTGAAAGGACGGTCGGGGTCCCTGGACGGAGTCGAGGAAGGAGGCATAGGGACAGGTGTTTCATTCTCTGTGGTTGCAGTGGAAGGTATCTGGGAAGGGATGAGTTGGGTGGGAAGGGATGAGTTGAGCAGGGAGTTGCGGTTGGTGGGGAGATATACCCACCATAGGTTGTGAATTTACCTTTGATCTGGGTCACGTCACACCAACCTCCTCTGGCAGCCGTTCCAAATACTTGCCACACTCAGTGTGAAAAAGTGCCCCTCAAGTTCCTATTAAATCTTTCCCCTTTTACCTTTCTTACCTTAAACCTATGTCCTCTGTTTCTTGATTCCTTTGCCCTGTGTAAAAGTCTCTGTGCATTCACCCTATCTATTTCCCTCATGATTTTATACACCTCCATAAGATGAAGAATTGTAATCAAGAATTAATTCTATGAAAGAAAATATCCAATCAGCAACAATTTGATGTGCGGTTGATTAATCTATCATACGATCATATCATAAGTAATAAGAGCAGAATTAGGCCATTCGGTCCATCCAGTCTACTTTGCCATTCAATCATGGCCTACCTATCTCTCCCTTCTAACTCCCTCCTAATCTCTAAGAGTGGGCTGCAGACTCTTCCTTTATTTGCTTGACTGCACATCGGCTCAGAGTGGTTTTGTTACCTTGAAATGTCACCATGGATTTGAATTGGCCTTCCAGTCAAGAAACATTACAGACACAAATCTTCCTAAATGTGTCAGGGAAATTCAAGTTGAATGTGAAACCAGTACTGAATCAAAGCAAAATAATTAAACAAAAGTGTACTGGCCTCGAAAAGCCACATGATTTAGACAAAGGCCGTGGGGAGCGAGATGGGGGATACCATTTGAAGTCAATGACCATCTATCAAAACATCGACCTGAATCTGTAACTGTGTTGCTCTCTCCACAGATCATCTTTAACCTGCTGAATTCAGCAGGTTAAAAAAAAAATCAGACTTGTCACATTTGCTTTTTTTTAAATTTTACAGTCATCATAGAATGATACAGTCACATAGTGTGGAAACCTTCGGCCCAACTTGCTCACACCAACCAACATGTCACATCTACATTAGGGAGGAGAGGGTGCTGCACCAATGCAGGAGAGGTTTGGGCCCAATGGGTCCACTTGATCTAGTATCCCTCTAAATCTGTCCTATCCATGTACCTGTCTCATTGTTTCTTAAATGTTGCGATAGTCCCTGCCTCAACTACCTCGTTTGGCAGCTCGCTTATGTGTAAATGTTACCCCTCAGATTCATAGTTTATCTTTTCCCCTTACCTATGAATAATTGGGAAATTTTCTCTGAAATCATAGACAGCTGAATATATTGATCAACCCATAGCAGTATATGCTTTTACCTTATTGATTTAATTAAACATTTGAAAAGAAAAGTAATTAGACTCCAGAAGCAACTCGTTCATTCGGCCTGCCATTGATTTCAGAAAATCAATGTTGCTCGGTTGTAAACAAGTGGGCAGTTCTGCTGTTATCTTGAGATCACTGCACACATGTTCCTGGACTATGCTGCCTCTCTGGACAGTTTGGAAAGGGTGCAGAAGAGGTTTCGCAGAATGCTGCCTAGTTTAGAGGGTATTCATTGCAAGACGTTGGATGAACTCGGATTGTCTTCTGTGGAGTGTTGAGGCTGATGGGAGACTGGTGGAAGTATATAAAATATTGAGACCCATAGATAGAGCAGACAGTCAGACCCTTTTTCCCCAGAGTGGACATATCAAAGACCAGAGGACATAGGTTTAAGGTGAGAGGGGAAAACCTTAGAGGAACTGTGCAGGGCAAGATTTTTGTATGGAGAGTGGAAGGTATATTGAGGCAGATACGATAGTGGCATTTAAGAGGCTTTTGGATAGGCACCTGAATATGCAGGGAATGGAGGAATGTGGGTCATGTGCAGGACTTGAAGATTAATTGAACCTGGCATTATGTTCGGCACGGACATTATGGGCTGAAGGGCCTGTTCCTGGGCTGTAATGTTGAATGTTCTCCATTCAATGTTCTATATTCTAGAGTGGTCCGGGCACAGTCCTCTGCTGGGGCCCTGACTCCCTGCATATTAGCAAAGCCCTGAGCTCCACAGTGCTTTCATGGCCTCTCCCAGTACTTCTGTCCCTCCGCCACGCAGGTTTTTATATTTCATTATGCCCACACCACAATCCCACCCCCTGCCATAGAAATACTGTCGTAGAAATGTCCGCTCAAGAATTCTCCAAATCATTCAGAACCAAATAAAAACGAAAAACAATATTTAAAAAATAGACATTTTAAAAGACACGAATAAACATGCACAAACTTTACAATATTTAGGCGCAAGGAACTGCAGATGCTGGATTCTTGCGTAGAACACAAAGTGCAGGAGTGACTCCATGGGTCAGACGGCATCTAGGGAGGGGCATGGATAAGTGAAGCTTCAGGTCGGGACCCTTCTTCTGACATAGAGACCAAGATAGGTAACGTTTTGGGTCAGAGACCTTCTTCTTAAAACATTTAAACTAATGTATTAAATACTTACCTTTCTTTTATTCATTTTAATGGGAACTGAGGGAGCTGGGCGATCTATAGAGTATGGCGTTACTGCCACTCATGCAGCTCATTGCAGCTGTTCTCCAGCTGCTGCTCTGCTGCATTGCAACTTTCATGCAGCAATAACCCTGTTCTGGGCTTACCTATGGGAAGATTCACTGCCAGAAAATCTCCGGCTATGATTTATAACGATAATGTGCTCCTTAAATTGCACTGAATTTTGCCATTCAAGAGTGGCAATATTGTACATCTATCAGAACACGGAGAGAAATGTTTGCTTTTGTGACTACACTTTTTGAGGTGCAAAATATAATGCTCTGTAATATCTTCACACGTGTCAATCTTTATTGAATTTGTATATTGTGGATTCCTTACTCTGAAAGATTACCTCCATCATCGGAGCGACTATGCGGAGAGAGAAATGTTTCTACTTCTGTAGACGAGCAATATAAATCAGAGAGGTAGCATGCAAGAATTTATATGCAATGCAATTAGATACGATCAGTCAGCACAGTTTTGTTCAGCTAGTACAGCCGAAACTCACAGCTCCTGCAACTTCACATCAATTACAACCTTCGGTGCTATCTGGACATGTTTGCACATCCAACCTTATAACTGTCAGCGCCCTTATGTGGTGGCGATTTGCATACCATGGGTATGCAGGCAAAGAATTTCACTGCGACTTGTCACATGTGTCTATAAAGTATTCATTCATTCATTCAATCTTAACTGTAGATTTATTCAACCTTAACTTTCATTTGGGGGCAAAATGTGTAGGAAAGAACTGCAGATGCTGGTTTAAATCGAAGGTAGACACAAAATGCTGGAGTGACTGAGCGGGTCAGGCAGCATCTCTGGAGAGAAGGAATGGGTGACGTTTCGAGTCGAGACCCTTCTTCAGACTGATGTCAGGGGACGGGGTGCGACAAAGATAGAATATAGTCGGAGACAGTAAGACTGGTGGGAGAACTGGGAAGGGGAGGGGCTAGAGATGGAAAGCGAGGGCTATCTGAAGTTAGAGAAGTCAATGTTCATACCGCTGGGGTGCAAGCTACCCAAGCAAAAAATGAGGTGCTGTTCCTTAGGGGTAAAGTCTTTCCTTTGGCGGCACTGGTTTCCTCCCAAGTCCTAAAGGAGTGCAGGTTTGTAGGTTAGACACAGGAACTGCAAATGTTGGAATCTTGTGCGGAACACAAAATGCTGGAGTAACGCAATGAGTCAGGCAGCATCTCTGGAGGACATGGTTAGGTAACTTGTCGGGTGGAACCCGTCTTCAGACTGATAGTAGTGGGAGATGAAAGCTGGGAGAGAGTGGATGCAGGACAAAGTGTGGCAGGTAAAGTGTGGCAAGACTCCATACCCCCTGATCCCTTTAGCCACAGTGGTAGAGTTGCTGCTTTACAGGAGTTTGTACGTTCTCCCCGTGACCTGCGTGGGTTTTCTCCGAGATCTTCGGTTTCCTCCCACACTCCAAAGACGTACAGGTATGTAGGTTAATTGGCTGGGTAAATGTAAAAATTGTCCCTAGTGTGTGTAGGATAGTGTTAATGTACGGGGATCGCTGGGCGGCACGGACTTGGTGGGCCGAAAAGGCCTGTTTCCGGCTGTATGTGTATGGTATGGTATGGTATGGTAATAGGTGGACACAGACAAGGGTGGTTTATTACTTGCAACGCTTCTTTGTCTTGCCTTTCCTCTCTCCCAGCTTTCGTTCACCCCCACCCCCCTACAATGAGAGAGATCAGGGTCTCGACCCAAGATATTTCAGGCTGGGACCATTCTCTAAAGCCCCATTTTTCAAAAAGCCCCAAAGGGGGTCCAAATTAGCCTCTGTAAATTGGCCCTAGTGTGTGGATGAATGGTAGAATCTGGGCGAGTAAATCGGAATGTGAGCAGAATAAAAAGAGTTTATTCCTAAATGAATGTAAAACAAGGGCTTGATGGCTGGTGCAGACTCGGTGAGCTAAATGGCCTGCTTCCATGCTATACGATTAATTACTCTAATTTACGATTACAACTCCATGGGATGTGAATGGAATTAATTCTGGAGAGGACAGTGATGCAGCTAGTGAACCTACTGCATCACATATCAGGCGGCACGGTGTAACAGCAATGGAGTTGCTGCTAACAGTGCCAGGGACACAGGCTCGATCCTGACCACAGGTGCTTTTCTGTACGGAGTTAGTACGCCTTCCCCGTGACCTGCATGAGTTTCCTCTGGGATCTCTGGTTTCCCCCCCACACTCAAAAGACGTACAGGCTCATAGGTTAATTGGCTTGGTATAAATGTAAATAGTCCCTGGTTTGGGGATCGCTAGTCGGCACGGACTCGGGCCAAAGAGCCAGTTTCCATGCTGTATCTCCAAAACTAAAATTAAAAAAACAATCTTCCCAGATTTCGATCTTCGATCTTCCCATATTTTCCTGAACTCTTATCAGGTCAGAAGATTATTCCGTGTAAATACCTGAGACTGTCTTACAGCTCCACCTTGTTTGCTTGGGGCACTAGAAGTAAGTATCTTTCTCCCTCATCCAATTTTTGATAGTCTGCTCTGTGCCTTTAATTTCTCCACGATGCATGATCTGCAAGTGAACAAGCCCGAAGTTTAGAATTGAAATTGTGCTTCATTATCTGAAATTTCCTGATGTCCTATCTCCGTAAAAGGCAAGGAGGTGACAATGCAGAGATAAGCACTGCCTTTCCAGTTGAACAAATCGATTAGACCAATCTTGCTGGGGTTGCTCAGCCAGACAGATGATATCACAGACTTGATCAGATTTCTCCCTTCTGCTGAACCTGTCAGACAGTTCCATATATCTTATTTACTGAAGCCATGCTACCATACAGCGTATAATCAACACATTGCACTTTTATCCGGTGGCTCTCTCCACAATAAATACCATTCCAATGGTCAAAACATGTTTCAAAGCAGAAGTCATTAAATAGGCACTTCTTAAGATCAATATTGCCTACCCTGGTAACTCAATTTTTAAAGATTTGTTTGCTTTAAGTTTGCTGTACAGCTGAATTTCACCAACAGTTTTTTAAAAGTCAAAATGTATTTTTTTACGAAATATATAAGGGTTGATGATATAGGAATTTTTCAATGAAAGATGTCCAAAGCTATCTTTATCCCAAGGACATTTGTCTGTAGATGATTATACAATGTTTATGCCAAATCATTGCCATACACAAACTTCTTTGAGTGAATGTAGCACTTCTGAAAGACCTCCTTAAAAACTTTCAGTCATTCATTTATGTACCCCTGTCCACCAACGGTACAGATACTGATTTTTTTTAGAATCACAGAGTCATACAGCACAGAATTATGCCCTTCAGCCCAACTCATGCATGCCCGTATAAGTTAGACCCATTTGCCCGTGTTTGGCCCAGGCCCCTCGAAACTCTTCCTATCCATGTACCGGTACAAATGTCTTTTAAATGCTGTTATAGTACCTGCCTCAACTACCTCCACTGGCAGCTCGTTCCATATACCCACCACCCTCTGACTGAAAAAATTGCCCCTCAGGTTCCTATTAAATCTTTTCCCTCTTACAAACTGATGTCCTCTTGTCTTGATTCTCCTATCCTGGGTAAAAGACACATTCACTGAAAAAAAATGTGTTTTTCTTATTCAAGTGTTTATTTGAGGTTTTTTTAAAATAATAGTCCCCATTCCATTCCACTTTGGTGAGATTCCTCCTCAAGTTAATGAATTTAACCTCTTTGTTAATAGTTTTTATTCCAGGCTTTTCCTCCTTCTTAGCTAATCTAACTCATATGACATTATATTCTTCAGTTAACTCACTTCATTACCCAAAATTAAATCCTGCAATGCCCCCTCCTTCTTTAGGCGGGACGAAGAAAGTTCTCTTGAACATGCTTGGGAATTAGGTCATAAGTGATAGGAGCAGAATTAGGCTATTCGGCCCATCAAAGTCTACTCCGCCATTCAACGATGGCTGATCTTTCTCTCCCCTCTAACACCATTCCCCTGTCTTCGCCCCATAACCGCTGACACCCATACTAATCAAGAATCTATCTATCTCTGCCTTAAAAATATCCATTGACTTGGCCTCCACAGCCTTCTGTTGCAAAGAATTCCACGGATTCACCACCCTCTGATTAAAGAAATTCCTCCTCATCTCCTTCCTAAAGAAACGCCCTTTAATTCTAAGACTATGACCTCTACCCCTAAACTCTCCACATCCACTCTATCCAAGCCTTTCATGATTCGGTACGTTTCAATGAGGTTCCCCCTCATTCGTCTAAACTCCAGCTAGTACAGGCCCAGTGCTGTCAAACTCTCAAATTCATCCATCCTGCATTGTCTTCAGTGCAATGTGATAAGATTTTTTGACTTGGAACATTTATTGTAGCATAATAGTATCATTTTGGCATCTTACACCTCACCAAATATCAGTACCCAAATTTTTAGAACTCCAAGCCAAGCACTCCAATACAGTGTGGAAACAGGCCCTTCGGCCCAACTTGCCCACACAAGGACGCAGCCTTGATTGACGCCACTGCGGATGTCTAAGGGCTCCGTGAAACTGCCATTGAACTGCACTGTCCCCTTCGTGTTGATGTGGAAGGATTCTATCATGCTCTGCAGTTTTGGTGGGCGGCCGATCTTTGGGAGAGCCTTGAATAGGCCATCTCTGCTGACGAAGTCAAAAGCCTTGGTGAGGTCAATGAAAGCAACATACAGGGGCATCCGCTGTTCTCTGCACTTCTCCTGGAGCTGGCGAAGGGAGAAGACCATGTCTACTGTTGGCCTTCCAGCTCGGAAACCGCACTGTGACTCTGGGTAGACACGTTCTGCCAGCTACTGCAGGCGGATCAAGATGACCCGAGCAAAGACCTTGCCGACGATCATCATTATGTAGATGACAAACAGTAACGGGCCCAGCACCAAACCCTGAGGCACACCACTAGTCACAGGCCTCCAGTCCGCGAAGCTACCTTCCACCATCACCCTCTGCTTCCTTCCATGAAGCCAACTTGCTATCCATTCAGCTATCTCTCCTTGGATCCCGTGAGATCTAACCTTCCAGAGCAGCCTACCATGCGGAACCTTGTCAAATGCCTTATTTATACAACACCTACAGCTCTGCCCTCATCGACGTTTTTGGTCACGCTTTCAAAAAACTCAATCAGGTTTGTGAGACTCGGCTTCCCACCAATTCGACTTCCCACGACTTCACAAAACCGTGCTAAATATCCCTAATCAGCCCTTGCCCATCCAAATGCCTGTATAACCTATCCCTCAGAATACTCTCCAGTAACTTTCCAACTACAGATGTTTAGCTCACCGGCCCATAGTTCTCAGCTTTTTCCCTGCAACCCTTCTTAAATAGATGCACAACATTTGCCACCCTTCTGTCTTCCGGCACCTCTCCTGAATTTAAGGATGATACAATTCGATAAGTACAATACTATTCTCAATTGTATTGGAAATAATTGAATATATCTGTATTTGCATTTATGTTCCTCCCAGATTCTTTAAATTCTGACATTAGAACATAATTACTCTTACTCTCTATGTCATTGGTTTTAACTTGGGTGCCCTCGTTCAAAGGTTCAATGGTCCAGTAGTGCTTTAATGTCCTATGTGCAAATGCAAAGTGAAATGAATGGCTTACAACCATTCCAGTAAGGATTGCCATACCTAAGCACACCCTAATTAGCAAAGTGTACTGAAATAGTCCACTGAGCCTGCATGCAAGAAGCATCATGTTTTGACGGTATTTTCAGAGTCCGTTCCATGCTCTAGTTGTTATGAGCAGTGCCTGGTCCAGACAAGGCCCAGGATGCTGCAGGTTTCCAGCTGTCACCTTCCTTGGACGTGGGCCGAAGGGCCTGTTTCCACATTGTATCCCTAAACTAAACTGGGAGGATGGAGATGGCGATGAGGATGGACAGAGTGACATCCCAAAACCATTCCACCATTCCACCAAAGTCCAAGTCTCAAGAAGTTCAACGCCATCCAAGTCAACAAAACTTGCTAGATGCATATCTCTCAATTCCTTCAATCGACATTGCACAGTGGACAATGGCTATAGTTGTTCTCTTTACAAAGTGCACAGCATTTACTCACCCGTTGTATCTACCAAACTCATATCTTCTATCACCTAGGTGGGCAAAGACAGCAGGCGTGTGGAGATATCTCAAACTTCAGCTTCCAGTACTCATTACACATCAATTTGATTTGGAAATATGTCACTGATCCTCTGTCATTATGGAGTCTAAATCCAGGAACAATAGGACTACAAGAGGACCATCACCGAGAGACTGCAGCAGGTCTAAAAGGTGGTTCACCACCACATTCTCAATGGCAATTATAGATGGGCATTGAACTTTTTTTAAAGCACAGGTCCATACAAAGGTTGCTGTCTGACATATCAGGCTGAATCATGGTGGCAATGGCCAAAGGTTTCAAAGAGGACTACCTGTATTCAATACCAATATATGGACCTGCTCTAGGTCTCAGAGGCCTAGAGCATCTGTCATCCTGCTCCATTAGTGAATTCATGGAAACATAGAACCTCAGATGCTGGTTAATACACAAAAGAATACCCCTGGGGAGGTATCCTTGGAGGATATGGATAGATGATGTTTCAGGTCGAGCCCCTTTTTCAGACTGACAATATTTCAGGTCAAGACCCTTCTTCAGACTGAGAAGGATCTTAACCTGAACCATCACCTATCCACATTCTCCAGAGATATTGCCTGACTTGCCAAGTTACTCAAGCACTATGTTCTTTTAGTGAATTACATGTGTTTTATTTTAGTACTTTTAATAATTCTTTACAATACGATTTAGCTTTATTCTTTTTTTTTAATTGTTTGTTGTAACTTTAATGGTTTGGGAAATATTTCTGTAGGTATTTAAAAACTCAAAGCAGAAAGCTCTGCTTCCACTTTGCCTCCTTTTAAGGGCTGTCAGCGAAGTCTGGGTGGGAGCTCAAAACAAAGCTGCTCCTTACCACTGAAGCCTTGCTACACCTCACACCCATATCAACACTCAACTGTGGGCTGTCAACCCACAAGACCAGGTGAACTTTGGTGAGCATGACGAGTTGTACAGGGCATTGATGAGACCACACCTGGAGTATTGTGTACAGTTTTGGTCTCCTAATCTGAGGAAAGACATTTTTGCCATAGAGGAAGTACAGAGAAGGTTCACCAGATTGATTCCTGGGATGGCAGGACTTTCATATGAAGAAAGACTGGATAGACTCGGTTTGTACTCGCTGGAATTTAGAAGATTGAGGGGGGATCTTATAGAAACTTATAAAATTCTTAAGGGGTTGGACAGGCTAGATGCAGGAAGATTGTTCCCGATGTTGGGGAAGTCCAGAACAAGGGGTCACAGTTTAAGGATAAGGGGGAAGTCTTTTAGGACCGAGATGAGAACGTTTTTTTCACACAGAGAGTGGTGAATCTGTGGAATTCTCTGCCACAGAAGGTAGTTGAGACCAGTTAATTGGCTATATTTAAGAGGGAGTTAGATGTGGCCCTTGTGGCTAAAGGGATCAAGGGTTATGGAGAGAAGGCAGGTACGGGATACTGAGTTGGATGATCAGCCATGATCATATTGAATGGCGGTGCAGGCTCGAAGGGCCGAATGGCCTACTCCTGCACCTATTTTCTATGTTTCTATGACCCATTGGTGACCTTGCTATGAGCACTAAGAGTCAACCATGTAATCAATTAAATTGACTGGTTGAAAGATACAGCATTGGAACCAACCCCATTGTTTCACCCAAGTCCACATCGACCATCAATCACACGTTCACAATAGGTCTACACTATCCCCCATTCGCATCCACTCCCTCCACACGGCGGGCAATTTGCAGAAGCCAATTAACCTATAAACCTGCACGCCTTCGAGAGTGTGGGAGGAAACTGGGGAGGTAAATTGTCCCTAATGTGTAGGATGAGTTTAGTGTACGAGATGATCGCTGGTCAGCGTTGACTCGGTGGGCCAAAGAGCCTGTTTCCGTGCTGTATCTCTGAAGTCTAAAGTGTAAAGTAAAATGGTCCTAATGCATTCTCAAAGCTAATCTAACACCAAGAAATTCTTATTTACTGATTTGGGATGTTTGAATCGGCAGTAAGTGAAGCAACCGGACCATGGTTCTGAATGTCATCCTTTGTTTTCTGGCAGGCTTGTTTGTATTTCTGGTTTTACTTCAAAGAATATTCTGGCTGGAGTACATTATTGGTCTATTGAGATTTACCCATGTTTCCTGCTGATTTACACGTGCTTTTCCATCTGTTAGCTTTCCAAAGTTATTTATTGACAGCTTCACTTCATCCGATTTGTAAATATTCCATCGAGCAGGGCCAGGCTTTAGATAAAGGTTTGACCGGTCTTTCACTTCATAGACTGTCTTTAATGTAAGCAGTACTTGATCAGGCATAGAATGACCACAGTAACAGTGTGGATGGGAGCCATTCAGTACATCCTTGCTGGAACTATGCAGACTATCCCACAAGAGCTTTTCACTCTAATCTCATTGATCTTTATATTTGTATTTTAGATACATTTTCCAAATCGCTACTCAGTCCATTTTCTTTCAAATTATGACAGATCTTCTCGCAGTACTTGGCTTTGGTAACATCTTCCATAGTCCTGCCAATGCTAATTCAAATTTTTTTTAAACAAGCAATGAAATCAAGCTTTGTTTTTCTAATTATCCAATTAAGCGTTCATAATTTTGATTTTTTTTTTAACAACCATGATGAAAGCCTAGAAACTCAATCCTTGCAATGGAATATTATTGGAGGAGGTAGTTGAGGCAGGTACTATCACAATGTTTAAAAAAACATATGGATAGGTACATGGATAGGATAGGTTTAGAGGGATATGGGCCAAACATAGGCAGGTGGGACTAGTGTAGGTGGGGCACGTTGGGGAGTGTGGGACCACAGGCCCCATTTCCACGCTGTATGACTCTATGACTCTATGAATGAATTCTGAAGGAAGAATGTAATAGAACGCACAACGTAGACAAGTGGTGCACAGGAACAAGACCTTCGCCCCACAATGTTTGTCCTGAACATACTACCAAGTTAAACTAATCTCACTGACCTGCACATGACATGTACCCCACATTAGAGGCAGATAACATGTTCCCAATGTTGGGGGAGTCCAGAACAAGGGGCCACAGTTTAAGAATAAGGGGTAGGCCATTTAGAACGGAGATGAGGAAGAACTTTTTCAGTCAGAGGGTGGTGAAGGTGTGGAATTCTCTGCCTCAGAAGGCAGTGGAGGCCAGTTCGTTGGATGCTTTCAAGAGAGAGCTGGATAGAGCTCTTAAGGATAGCGGAGTGAGGGGGTATGGGGAGAAGGCAGGAACGGGGTACTGATTGAGAGTGATCAGCCATGATCGCATTGAATGGCGGTGCTGGCTCGAAGGGCTGAATGGCCTACTCCTGCACCTATTGTCTATTGTCTATTGTCTATTCCCTGCAATGTGTTGTAATATGCTGCAGGTGTACCACTCATTTTGCATGGTTGGTTCTCTTGGCATTCATTTTTGGAAGCCTTTCTTTATACCTTAAAATACTAATTTCCGATAATACTAACACACAGTAAGAATGGTTCAATCATTAATTCCCACAATACGGATTTCAGAACTGCTTTCAATATTCCATCAGTGGCTTTAACATCATCCTGTGCAAATGCTCCAAATATAATTTAGGGCAGTACAGTGGACCAGCAGTAGAGTTGCCACTTTACAGTGCCAGCAACTTGAGTTCAATCCTGACTATGGGTATTGTCTGTACGGAGTTTGTACATTCTACCTGTGACTGCGTGGGATTTCTCTGGGTCAAATCAAGTCAAATTTATTTGTCACATACACATACTCGATGTGCAGTGAAATGAAAGTGGCAATGCCTGCGGGTTGTGCACAAAAAGAATTACAGTTACAGCATATAAATAAAGTTAATAAGTTACTAAACATAGCACAAAAAGTGTCGACAAAAATTTAGTCTCTGGGGTTATAAAAGTTGACAGTCCTGATGGCCTGTGGGAAGAAGCTCCGTCTCATCCTCTCCGTTTTCACAGCGTGACAGCGGAGGCGTTTGCCTGATCGTAGCATCTGGAACAGTCCGTTACTGGGGTGGCAGGGGTCCCTCATGATCTTGCTTGCTCTGGATCTGCACCTCCGGATGTATAGGTCCTGCAGGGGGACGAGTGTAGTTCCCATGGTGCGTTCTGCCGAACGCACTACTCTCTGCAGGGCCATCCTGTCCTGGGCAGAGCTGTTCCCAAACCAGACTGTAATGTTGCCGGACAGGATGCTCTCTACAGCCCCAGAGTAGAAGCAATGAAGGATCCTCAGCGACACTCTGAATTTCCTCAGTTGTCTAAGGTGGTAAAGGCGCTGCTTAGCCTTACCCACCAGTGCGGCAATGTGCGTTGCCCACGTCAGATCCTCTGCGATGCGGACTCCCAAGTATTTGAAATTGCTCACCCTATCCACAATAGACCCATTTATCTCGAGTGGCGTGTACGTCCTTGGATGTTTAGCCCTTCTGAAGTCCACAATCAGCTCCTTTGTTTTAGTGACATTCAAGAGGAGGCTATTGTCCTGACACCAGAGTGCCAGATCAGCCACCTCCTCCCGGTAGGCCTTCTCATCGTTGTTGGAGATCCGGCCCACCACCACAGTGTCATCAGCAAACTTGATGATGGAGTTTGAGCTGAACCTGGCCCCACAGTCATGTGTGTACAGGGAGTACAGTAGGGGGCTAAGGACGCAGCCCTGGGGGGATCCTATGTTCAGGGTGAGGGAGCTAGATGTGTGTTCCCCCATCCTGACCACTTGGGGCCTGGTCCTCTGGTTTCCTCCCACACTCCAAAGATGTGCAAGTGTGTAGGTTAATTGGCTTCTGTAAATTGTCCCCAGTGCGTAGGATAGAACTAATGTATGGGGTGATCATTGGTCGGCATGGACCCGGCAGGCAGAAGGGCCTGTTTCTAAGCTGTATCTCTAAACTAAACTAAACTAAACTAAACTAAACTAAACAATGACAATATATGGCCAAGCCCCAAAGATCAATTTAGTCCTTTTAAAAATCTCTTCCACCTCCAGTCCTACTTCTAAAAATGCATCCATCTGCAGCTTAAGATCACTCAGAACAGAATTTAAAATGTTGGTGCTTTCATTTAAATCACATCCAGAGACTTGAATCAAGAGAGGAAGAGATGCATTGTCATCAGTATTACTTTGTCAATGTATTTCCATTTTTTATCACATAATACCCCTTCAAACGTGGTATTACTTCCTTCAGCTGCCTTTGATCTTTTTAACCCAAAGTAGCTGAGGAGAAACAACTCCTTCTGCAGTTGTACAGGGCCCTAGTGAGACCACACCTGGAGTACTGTGTGCAGTTTTGGTCTCCAAATTTGAGGAAGGATATTCTTGCTATTGAGGGCGTGCAGCGTAGGTTTACTAGGTTAGTTCCCGGAATGGCGGGACTGTCATATGTTGAAAGACTGGAGCGACTAGGCTCGTATACACTGGAATTTAGAAGGATGAGAGGGGATCTTATCGAAACATATAAGATTATTAAGGGGTTGGACACGTTAGAGGCAGGAAACATGTTCCCAATGTTGGGGGAGTTCAGAACCAGGGGCCACAGTTTAAGAATAAGGGGTAGGCCATTTAGAACGGAGATGAGGAAAAACTTTTTCAGTCAGAGAGTTGTGAATCTGTGGAATTCTCTGCCTCAGAAGGCAGTGGAGGCCAATTCTCTGAATGCATTCAAGAGAGCTAGACAGAGCTCTTAAGGATAGCGGAGTCAGGGGGTATGGGGGGAAGGCAGGAACGGGGTACTGATTGAGAATGATCAGCCATGATCACATTGAATGGCGGTGCTGGCTCGAAGGGCCGAATGGCCTACTTCTGCACCTATTGCCTATTGTCTATTGTCTATAACGAATCAAAGATCTAAACCATGGGTTAGAGGTTATAGTCCCGCTGATCCACTGGCCTAGAGTTTCCTTCTCAAGTACATTTTCATGATGCAATGTGCATTGAGACACAGCGACAATGCAGGCAGATATCATGCTAAAACTGGTATTAATAAATCTTGGGGTACAGACGAAACGCATGGAAATTGTACAATCTCCAGTGCACAGCTAAAAATCCTTCTCTGGTCCAGAGACTTATCCATTAAAAAATATGTTTCCATATTCTCAATTACCCTGACGATAGTATTTGAAAGACAGCCCCAGGCAAAGATCAATTGTTATGTAAAGCAACATGAATGGTTTTCCGAAAATGGGCTTGTTGATTGAAAATAGATTGCCATTTTGTAACTGTTACAGCTCTCAGAACCGCAAATGACCATCAAGTAATTTTGTTTTTGCTGTTTTAAGCAGGAATGCAATCCAAAGAGTATTTATCATTTGACAACTTGATGACCAAGAATCAATGCGGCACATTGTGCAGTGTAAACAAACGACCTAATTTAAATTATGAATCACTCTCCTCAGTGGCACACACATTGTTCATAAGTGATCCGAGCAGAATTAGGCCATTTGGCCCATCAAGTCTACTCTGCCATTCAATCATGGCTGACCTATCTCTCCCTCCTAACCCCATGTATTTAAAACCACCATTGAACCATTGACCATTGATGTGTAATAAGCTTCAATGGGAACAAAAACAATAGCAAAAACATAGGGCAGCACGGTGGCACAGCGGTAGCGTTGCTGCCTTAGAGCGATTGAAGCTCCAGAGACCTGGGTTCGGTCCTGACCACAGGTGCTGTCTGTACGGAATTTGTGTGCTCTCCCTGTGACCATGTGCGTTTTTTCCGAGGTCCTTGGTTCCCTCCCACACTCCAAAGACGTACAGGTTTGCAGGTTAATTGGCTTAGTATAAATATAAAATTGTCCATAGTTTGTGTCGGGTAGTGTTAATGTGCGGGGATCACTGATCGATGCAGACTCGGTGGGCTAAAGGGCCTGTTTCCGTGCTGTATCTCTAAGCTAAACTACATAAGTATTTGACTTTCATGCAGACATTTTTGTGTGAATTAATTACGATTTGAGCTGGGGAGATCCAATACGATGACCAGTTATTCTGGAGTCAGCTCAGCACAAATTACTATCAGCCAACTGACCTGATAGCTTTGAATGGAATCATAACATCATAGAGTCTCCAGGCCCTTGGCCCAGCTCTTCCATGCCGATCAAAATGCTCCCTCTAAGCCAATCCCATTTGCCTGCATTTTTTTGGTTTAGTTTAGTTTAGAGAGAGCGTGGAATCAGGCCTTTCGGCCCACTGAGTCTGCACTGACCAGCGATCCCCGCACATTAACACTATCCTATGCTAGGGACAATTTTTACATATATACAAAGCCAATTAACCTACAAACCTGTACATCATTGGAGTGTGGGAGTAAACCAACGTTTTCAGAAAAAACCCATGTGGTCGCAGGGAGAACGTACAAACTCCGTACACTCAAGCACCTATAGCCAGAATCGAACCTGGGCCTCTGGTGCTGTAAGCGCTGTAAGGCAGCATCTCTACTGCTGCACCACATTGCTGCATTTGGTCTATATCCCTCTAAACTTATCCTATCCATGTACCTGTCCAAGTGTCTTCTAAATGCTGTATAGCACCAGCATCAATGACCTCCTTTGGCAGACTGTTACATATATCCACCAATCGCTGAGCGAAAGAGAGTCATACTGCATGGAAACAGACCCTTTGGTCCAAATCATCCATGCTGTCCAGGATACCCCATTTAATCTGGTCCCATTTGCCTGCATTTGGTCTGTATCCCTATTCTGACTGAAAATGTTGCCCCTCAGGTTCCTAACATCTTAACTTCTATACTCAATACCCTGACTGATGAAGGCCAAAGTGCCAAAACCTTTTTTCCCACTCTATCCATCCGTGACACCACTTTCGGGGAACAATGTACTCCTACATCCCTCTGGCTTCACTGGAGTTTAGAAGGATGAGAGGGGATCTTATCGAGACATATAAAATTATAAAAGAACTGTACAAGCTAGATGCAGGAAAAACGTTCCGAATGTTGGGCGAGTCCAGAACCAGGGGCCACAGTCTTAGAATAAAGAGGAGGCCATTTAAAACTGAGGTGAGAAAGAACTTTTTCACCCAGAGAGTTGTGAATTTGTGAAATTCTTTGCCACAGAGGGCAGTGGAGGCCAAATCACTGGATGGATTTAAGAGAGAGAGTTAGATAGAGCTCTAGGGGCTAGTGGAATCAAGGGATTTGGGGAGAAGGCAGGCACGGGTTATTGATTGTGGATGATCAGCCATGATCACAATGAATGGCGGTGCTGGCTCGAAGGGCCAAATGGCCTCCTCCTGCACCTATTTTCTATGTTTCTATGTTTATATGTTTATATAGCAGAACTTCTAGATTAGGAAGGGTGTCAATGGTTATGGGATAGCTTCAGAATGAAATTGAGAGGGAAAATTGATCGGCCACGATTGAATGGCAGAGTAGACTTGATGGAATACATGACCTAATTCTGCTCCTCTATCTAATGGTCTTATGGTTATGGTCTATAGTACTTCCCAAGGCCCTGCCATTCATTGTGATGGTCCTCCTCTGGTTTGACTTCACAAATGCACCACCTCACACTTACCTGCTTTGAACTCCATTAGTCATGTTTTGCCCACTTGCCCAGCTGATCACATGCCTGCTGTGATTTTTGATAACTATCTTCATTATCTATGAAACCGCCCATTTCAGTGTCATCTCTACTGTCATCTGATGTTTGGAATAATATGGAGTCCAGGGACTGTTTTCTACATCTTGATTGGGTTAATATGTGGTTGGGTTGACATGTGATGAGCATCTGACAGCACTGGGCCGGTACTTGTGGGAATTGAGAAGGATGAGGGGGGGATCCAACTGAAACTTATCGAATAGTAAAAAGCCTGGATACAGTGAATGTTGAGAGGATGTTTCCACTAGTGGGAGAGTCTAGGACCAGCGACCACAGCCTCAGAATAAAATGACGTACCTTTAGAAAGGAGATGAGGAGGAATTGTTTTAGTCAGAAGGTGGTGAATCTGTGGAATTCATTGCCACAGATGGCTGTGGAGGCCAAGGCAATGGATATTTTTAAGACAGAGATTGACAGATTCTTGATTAGTAATGATGTCAAAGGTTATGGGGAGAAGGCAGGAGAATGGGGTTGAGAGGGAAAGATAGATCAGCCATGATTGAATGGTGGAGTAGACTCGATGGGATGTATGGCCTAATTCTGCTCCTAGAACTCATGAACATGAACTTATCTTGTTCTTTTGTTACAGTCAAAAACACAAGTGGTTTATATTTGCATTCATCATATTTTTATGTGAAATTGACAGAAGAATTTTCCACTCATATTTAGTAACGTTTTTAAGAAATGTACCCCCAATGATGCCTCTGAATGTTTCCAGGAGCTGTTGACTTCATGACATTGAATTGAACACTGCTTGATACTAATGAATGACAGGTTACATTTTAAATGAAAATCAATTGATTTCAGTATTGATTTTTTATACACGGTCTCTTATTTTCCTTTCCTTTTATTGTTATCATATCATCATATCATATATATACAGCCGGAAACAGGCCTTTTCGGCCCACCAAGTCCGTGCCGCCCAACGATCCCCGTACATTAACACTATCCTACATCCACTAGGGACAATTTTTTTAAAAAATTTTTTAATTTTTTTTTTTTACATTTACCCAGCCAATTATATTTGCATCATTTATCAAGAGTCAAGAGTGTTTTCTTGTCATATGTCCCAGCTAGAACAATGACATTCTTACTTGCAGCAGCACCACAGAATAATCACTCACCTTCAAGCAGTGATACTTGGACTCTGAAAATTACTACAAAGAAGTTATAATGATCCAAATGAATCAAGTGAAATCCAATATCCCACTGGACTAAAAACATTGCACAGTCTAAGTCTGGATAAACTGTGTTGTTTCTGCTGTGGGATTACGACGACTGCCATATTTTCATTCGGATTTGTTGACTGGGTGACATTTTAACCCTGGCACTCTGACGCATTTTCTTCGCTTTAAACCTCCTCGTTTTTGTGCACAAGCTTTCACATGTTTGTCACTTTCTGGACTGCTTAATATTGCTGTGCTTTTTGCCACTTGGCAAAATACATTAACAATTAAATTACAACAGCTCAGAGCAATGTTTAAGCCTTCATTGGCGAGTCCCTCTTTCAAAGGAAAATATAACTCTCGGCTGTAAAAATCTGTGGTGTCATTAATGTTAATGACAACTCTAGTATTGGAACTCTAGCCAATGGAATGTTGGCCTTCATAACAAGAGGAGTTGAGTATAGGAGCAAAGAGGTCCTTCTGCAGTTGTACAGGGCCCTAGTGAGACCGCACCTGGAGTACTGTGTGCAGTTTTGGTCTCTAAATTTGAGAAAGGATATTCTTGCTATTGAGGGCGTGCAGCGTAGGTTTACTAGGTTAATTCCCGGAATGGCGGGACTGTCATATGTTGAAAGACTGGAGCGACTAGGCTTGTATACACTGGAATTTAGAAGGATGAGAGGGGATCTTATCGAAACGTATAAGATTATTAAGGGGTTGGACACATTAGAGGCAGGAAACATGTTCCCAATGTTGGGGGAGTCCAGAACAAGGGGCCACAGTTTAAGAATAAGGGGTAGGCAATTTAGAACAGAGGTGAGGAAAAACTTTTTCAGTCAGAGAGTTGTGAATCTGTGGAATTCTCTGCCTCAGAGGGCAGTGGAGGCCAATTCTCTGAATACACTCAAGAGAGAGCTAGATAGAGCTCTTAAGGATAGCTGAGTCAGGGGGTATGGGGAGAAAGCAGGAACGGGGTACTGATTGAGAATGATCAGCCATGATCACATTGAATGGCGGTGCTGGCTCGAAGGGCCGAATGGCCTACTCCTGCACCTATTGTCTATTGTCTATTGTCTATAATTTCATCTTCTATAGGGGCAGCACAGTGGTGCAGAGGGGGCCACACGGTGGGGCAGACGGGCGGCACAGCGGTAGACTTGCTGCCTTACAGCACCAGAGACCCAAGTTCAATCCTGACTATGGGTGCTGTCCGTATGGAGTTTGTCCGTTCTCCCTGTGACCTTATAGGTTTTCTTCAGTTGCACCGGTTTCCTCCCACACTCCAAAGGCGTACAGGTTTGTAGGTTAATTGGCTTCGATAAGATTGTAAACTATCCCGAGAGTGTAGGATAGTGTTAATATGCATGGTGATCGCTGGCTGGTGTGGACTTGGTGGACCGAAGAGCCTGCTTCTGCACTGTATCTCTAAACTAAAATAAACTTGAAAGAAATGTACTCTGCATCGACCATGTGAATCCAGCAGATTTATTTTTATTTTTATTTATTTTTAGATTTATTTTTCATTCCAGCAATGTTGTTGGTGTAGATAAGAAGATCATCAGCTTCTATAACTTATGATATTACATCTAGTGCCGCAGTGTGCCTTAGATTAAGTGTGCCCCAACGGAGTATATGCGACAAACATGGCAAATTTAATTTATCATTGACATTTAGGGAAGTAAATTCCACGGCTAAATTAATATCGGATTGGACTCACTGCCCTTTGCTGCCCTTGAAACTAACAGAAATTACAGTGTAGAAAAAGAATACTTAGATGAAACATTGATGTGATTTCTTAATTAAATGGAGAAAACACCAGATTGTCTCTTGAATCTGAACAGATCGATGGAACTTCCAAAAGCTTGAACTAAGTGTAATAGTTCAGCCTCAAAGCCAGATGGTGCAGCAAATCAAAGCTATTTTAATTTTAACGCCAACTCAACTGAGGAATACCAGTTCATGGTAAGTTTTTAATTGATAACTGAACTGAACATTTTTTGGAGTAAATTGTCAGTGCAAATTCATTCAGTCAAAAACTGTTACAATTAAGGCAGAGATTGGCAGATTAGTACGTGCGTCTGGGGTTATGGGGAGAAGGCAGGAGAATTGGGATGAGAGGGAATAATAGATCAGCCACGATTGAATGGAAGAGTAGGCTTGATGGGCCAATTCTGCTCCTATAACTTACGAACTTACGAACAATTATTTGTTGACTGAATCAGGAACCAGCCTGCATGTCTCAGTACAAGACTATTTTAGTTTTGGTTTCCTAAATGCCATGTTCTTTACTTACTAGGAGATTTAATTGTAATATTCCAAAACATAACAAGTTTACTACACTTTATGTAAAAAATATGTTTGAATTCATCTCAAAATGTTTTTTTTCAGTTACTTATTAATATTCGGATGAGCACGTTATTATAAACAGTCTTACTAAATTATTTTCTTATCCTGAATTAATTTGGCTTTTGCCCAAAGAACAGTGTTCAATTATCAAAATACATTTCGCAGCCAAGTTTTTTAGTGCAAGTTGGTGTTGGTTCTCTGATTGCAAAATTGGTTTGTGATCATAATGTTTATTTAGCTCTTGTAATATAAAATATCCATTAAGTTTAGGGACACAAGGAGAACGTCATATGTTGAGAAACTTTTTTTTGTGTCATACTGTATCCATTTGTTGTACTGTGTTCTACTTCATACTGAGGTTGTGCAAATCACTATAGGAAAACATTTTGCTGGCAGTAGAAAATGCAATGTTTTAATCGTGTTTTACTGGTGGAAGCATTAGAAGAATTAGAAGTTTGAGCCGGGGGGGGGGAGTATTCAAGCATTTTTTTTAAAGTCATCGTTCATAATGAGGTCGACAGCAATTGATCCACAGGGGAAATGATTGATGGAATTATCAATTATTCCTGGTAAATTTAGGATGAGAGGGGATCTTATAGAAACATATAACATTCTTAAGGGATTGGTGCGGGTAAAATGGTCCCCCATGTTGGGGGAGTCCAGACCCAGGGATCACAGTTTAAGAATAAGGGGTGCCTATAGGCCATTTAGCACCGAGATGAGGAAAAACCTTTTTCTCCCAGAGAGTTGGGAATCTGTGGAATTCTCTGCCACAGAAGGCAGTGGAGGCCAATTTACTGGCTGTTTTCAAGAGAGAGTTAGATTTAGCTCTTAGGGCTAACGGAATCAAGGGATTTGGGGAAAAAGCAGGAACGGGGTACTGATTTTGGATGGTCAGCCATGATTATATTGAATGGCGGTGCTGGCTCGAAGGGCCGAATGGCCTACTCCTGCACCTATTTTCTCTGTTTCTATGTTTCTAAATAGTTTGAGGACATTGCTACTGTTCATGCATCCCTCCATTTCCAGTTGCCCATAGTTTTCTCTCCTGCTTTTTGCTGTAGTTTCGCAGCCATTACACAATTAGACAGCATCTGTCATTTTCAAAGAGCCCCAGAAGCAAGCTTAATTAGAGATGGAGGTAACTCAAGTGCAAACTGCCTTCACTGATGCAAATGCACTTCAATTTTTTTTTAAATCACTTTGCATATTGTTCTTCAACTTATTTTGACCGTCTGCTTGTGGCATCTTATTAAAGAGTTTGTTAACTTATATAACTATTAAATTCTCCATCAATATTAAGGATGCAGATACGATAATTGTGGTTAGTTGAAACTATTTGAACATTCATAACTTTATTTGTGATGCACTTATTACTAGCATAATAGAAGTGTATAAATGTTTTAAAAGAGCCAGTGGGTAAACTTGTTGTAATATATCCCGTAAAAGGCAACATTTCATTTTATAAGGCATGCAGCTGTAGACACATGAGAAGCTTAATGATTTTATACAAAGTTATTTTTTCTTGATATTGTATTTATCCTCAGGGAAAATCGTGGTTTATTGCAGGTGAATGTTAATCATCTCTGGAGAAGATACAGAATTCCTCCCTCCGTGTCTGAATAAACATGCCCTTGTTCTGCACGGTGGCGCAGCGGTAGAGTTGCTGCCTTACAGCGAATGCAGCGCCGGAGACCCGGGTTCGATCCCGACTACGGGTGCTGTCTTTACGGAGTTTGTTCGTTCTCTCCGTGACCTGCGTGGGTTTTCTCCGAGATCTTCGGTTTCCTCCCACACTCCAAAGATGTACAGGTATGTAGGTTAATTGGCCTTGTAAATGTTTAAAAAAATTGTCCCTAGTGGGTGTAGGATAGTGTTAATGTGTGGGGATCGCTGGTCGCCACAGACCCAGTGGACCGAAAGGGCATATTTTCCGCGCTGTATCTCTGAAAAAATGAAGTTGGCATATTATATTTAAAATTAATAATGTATTTTTCAAAGATAACCTGCAGCGCTTAAAGCATTGTGTTGGAGAGATTTGATGACACAGCAGTCTTCTTTTAGAGCAACATGAGGGAAAGTTATAATATTTGTTGTGATGCCCCAAAAAATGATCACTTCTAAATCGTTCATTCAGCTCTGAAAATTCAGCCTGGCGCTCATTGTGCGAGTTCACTTATGCATTTGATGCCATTTCCTTTTGCTGCAATGCAAGCAAAATTAGTGCATCACATCCCAGGGCCACGCAGCACTGGACACTACAGGAGGATGCCTTGTTTAAATCGTAGAGTGGCCTGATGCTCTTCCGAGGCATTTCCCATTGTTACTTTATGCCCTTTGTGTCCACAATCACCTCCTAATAGAAAGTGCCCACAGCAACCAAACCATCTTACTAATATGGATAAATTGATAGATCTGATGTGGTGAGTTATCTTCTCTTTTATTCACTTCTTTCGCGTTAATGTACCTGAACACTGTTCAATTCTGAGGAGCATTTTGATGTCCGTGGTTCTTTAATGGCCTGTACAAGGGAAGACATCACTCAATCCTGGGCATCCAAAGATCAGGCTGTAAACTCAGTGCTTGGAATAATTTTCTGAGTGATGGCTTCAAGTAAATCTGTGACGGCTGTCAGCAATCAAAGCCTCCGTTTCGTCTGTACTGTTTGTAGCTTACCATAGTTCCGTTTAATGTACTTGCCAGACTACGATGCCTGATTCTAAATTCTGAGTTACGTTATTCCATTCTTGACTTCTCTCTATATTTGAATACGCACTGAAAGTTAGTGATATCAGGCAACTGAACCATCCTCTCAACAACTAGAGAGCGGTCCCAAGCTCCCATCTACTCATTGGAGACCCTCGGACTATCTTTAACCAGACCTTACTGGACTTTATCTTGCACTAAATGGTATTCCCTTTATCTTGTTGCTGTACTTTGTGGATGGCTCGATTGCAATCACGTGAATGAATGAATGAATGAATGAATGAATGAATGAATGAATAAGTTTATTGGCCAAGTATGTGCATATACAAGGAATGTGCCTTGGTGCTCCGCTCACAAATGACAACACAAACATACAGTTAACAATTAAGAATAAAGCATAACCACATCAAAACAATAAGGATACTACATTACGGTCTAAACATGTGGGTGAAAATAAACCAGAGCAAATAAGACTTTGGTTATTGAGTAGAACTATCACTCGTGGGAAAAAGCTGTTTTTATGTCTGGCTGTGGCTGCTTTGACAGTCCGGAGTCGCCTTCCAGAGGGAAGTGCTTCGAAGAGTTTGTGGCCAGGGTGAGAGGGGTCAGAGATGATCTTGCCCGCTCGCTTCCTGGCTCTTGCAGTGTACAGTTCGTCAATGGAGGGAAGGTTGCAGCCAACAACCTTCTCAGCTGTGCGAACGATCCGATGTGTAGTCTTTCCGCTGACTAGTGAGCACGCAACAAAAGCTTTTCACTGTACCTGAGAACATGTGACAATAAGAAATAGGCCGCGGGATTTTTCTCTGCTCGGCGGGGGCTTCAATGTCGGGAGCCACAACCACCCCGGCGTGCAGCAGCAGCGGCAGCGGCAGCAGCAGTGTCTTCGCCCGCCCCGGATTGCAGGGCTCGGGTCGGCCCACTGCGGACCTTTCACCGTCCGGTGCAGCCTGGAATGTGGCAACCTCAACAGCCTGACCACGGGAGAAGACGGCAGGGGAAGAGAAAAGACACTCTGGCCTTCCATCACAGTGAGGAGGGGACTGGAGGAGACTCACTGTGACGGATGTTTCTTTTTTTTGTGTTTTGTGTTGGTTGGGGTTGTGTAATTTGCTTATTTTATTGCTCTTATTGTTGGACTGTGGGTGACGAAATCTGGTCCAAAAGACTTGTTTTTTGGATGACAAATAAAGATATTCTATCCTGAATCCTAACTAACTAAAGAAAAACTCCCATCTGAAGTTCATAGTCCACAGAAGGGTCCTGACCTGAAACGTCAGCTCTCCATGTTCTCCAGCGATGCTGCCTGACCTGTTGAGTTCCTCCAGCACTTCGTTCCCTTTTTTGTAAACCAGTATCTGATGTTCATTTTTTTCTACTGGAACACGATTTCCTTGTTTCAAATCTCTACATAATCCATGATCCAACATCTGGATTTTTTACATTTTTACATTATCAAATTACTAATCATTTTCTAAAGTTTATGGCCTCTTAATTCTATAAATTTAATTCAATTCTGTAAGATCAGTGCACAGCCCACAAAGATGCCAATACCGCATATCACATGTGCAAAATCTTGATTTCAGCAAAGTAAAATTCACCCAGTGAAACCCTCTGTAAAGTGGTTTGAATTGCAATTAATTTAGCTTAGTGATACAGCATGGAAACAGGCCCATTGGTCCACTGAGTCCACACTGATTATTGATCAGCCATTCTCACTAGTTCTATGTTATCCCACTTTCTCATCCACTCCCGACACATTCAGGGCAATTTACAGCTGCCTATTAATCTACAAACCTGCGTAACTTTAGGATGCGGGAGGAAACTGTAGCACCCGGAGAAAACTTATCGGGTCACATGGAGAACATGCAAACTCCACACAGACAGCACCTGGGATCAGGATCAAAACAAGGTCTCTGGTGCTGTGAGGCAGCAGCTCATCAGCTACAACTCCCGGCGGCACGGTGCGCAGCGGTAGAGTTGCTGCCTTACAGCGAATGCAGCGCCAGAGACTCAGGTTCGATCCTGACTACGGGCGCCGTCTGTACGGAGTTTGTACGTTCTTCCTGTGACCTGCGTGGGTTTTCTCCGAGATCTCTGGTTTCCTCCCACACTCCAAAGACGTACAGGTATGTAGGTTAATTGGCTGGGTAAAATGTAAAAAAAATTAAAATAAAAAATAAAATTGTCCCTAGTGTGTGTAGGATAGTGTTAATGTGCGGGGATCGCTGGGCGGCGCGGACTCGGTGGGCCGAAGGGCCTGTTTCCGCGCTGTATCTCTAAAATCACTGTATGGATGCAGCAACGATACTGTGAAAAAATATGAATGTATTTTTGATGTATTTGGTGGCACTGGGACACTGTGAATTGTATTAACCTTTTTGCTGATGATTTTGCCTCTATATTGCTTCATAGAGCCATCGAGTCACACATCATGGAAACAGGCCCTTTGATCAACCTGCCCATGCCAACCAAGATGCACCATCTACACTAGTCCCATCTGCCTGTATTTGGCCCATGTCCTTGTTTAAACCTTTCCTGTCCACGTACATATCCACGTACATATCTTTTAAAAGTTGTTATAGTACCTACGTCAACTACCTCCTCTGGCAGCTTGTTCCATATACCCACCAACCTCTGAAAAAGTTGGCACTCAGATTCCTATTAGATCTTTCCTTTGGCACCTTAAACCAATGTCCTCTGGTTCTTGAACCCCCCTCTCTAGGTAAAAGCCACTATGCATCTACTCTATCGATCTCTCATGATCTTATATGCCTTTATAAAATCACCCCTCATCCTCCTGCACTAGAAACATAGAAACATAGAAAATAGGTGCAGGAGGCCGCCATTCGGCCCTTCGAGCCAGCACCACCATTCATTGTGATCATGGCTGATCATCCATAATCAATAACCCGTGCCTGCCTTCTCCCCATATCCCTTGATTCCACTAGCCCCTAGAGCTCTATCTAACTCTCTCTGTAATCCATCCAGTGATTTGGCCTCCACTGCCCTCTGTGGCAGAGAATTCCACAAATTCACAACTCTCTGGGTGAAAAAGTTTCTTCTCACCTCAGTTTTAAATGGCCTCCCCTTTATTTTAAGACTGTGGCCCCTGGTTCTGAACTCGCCCAACATTGGGAACATTTTTCCTACATCTAGCTTGTCCAGTCCTTTTATAATTTTATATATTTCTATAAGATCCCCTCTCATCCTTCTAAACTCCAGTCCACTCTAAGGAATAAAGTGCCAGCTTGCCCAGTCTCTCCCTATTGCTCAGGTCCTCAAGTCTTGATGAAATCCTCATTCAGACCAAGATCTGCACACAAGCTTTATCCAACTATTGTTCATGCTAACAGTAATTATATATTCTCTCAAGTCATAGGATTCCTTTATTACTCCTTTATTAACTTTGTACAGCATTGGTTGAAGTATCATGTCATTCCTGCCTGTTTTGTTCGCTGTTCACAGATCAACCCAAAGGTGTCTTTGTGACGCCTGATCTTTAATCTTGTCAATCAAGATCTAAAGAATGCAAAATGTTACAGTTCGATGAGGTGAGGCGAGGCCACATTTAGAGTATTGTGTTCAGTTTTGGTCACCATGTTATTGGAAAGATGGTGTCAAGCTTGAAAGGGTTCTGAGAAGATTTACCAGGACTCGAGGGACTGAACTGTAGAGAGAGATTGAGCAGGCTAAGACTTTATTCCTGGAAGTGCAGGAGGATGAGGGATGATCTTATAGAGGCATAAAATCACAAGAGAAATAGATTAGGTAAACACAGTCTTTTGCCCAGAGTAGGGGAATTGAGAACCAGAGATTTAATTGGAAACAGAGGGGTAACATTTTTTTACACAAAGGGTGGTGGGTGTATGGAATAAGCTGCCAGAGGTACTAGAAAGATACATGGATAGGGTAGGTTTCAAGGGATATGGACCAAAAATAGGCAGGTGGGACTAGTGTAGTTGGCGTGGGCAAGTTGGGCTGATGCTGTATGACTCTATGACTCTCAGATACAAGGTCCCTGGCAGCATCATCTTTAATTCAATTCATTCAGCATCACTTTCCCAGGGAGGTGCACTCGGATGATATTGAATGCGAGAAATTGGTGATGGAGCATAAAACTACAAAAGCAGAGTGCTGGAAATGCTCCACAGTCCAGACAACATCAGTAGAGAGAGAGAGGTCCATGGCAGAAAGGTCAGTATGGGAATGGGAAAAGGCATTAAAATGCTTTGCAACCAAGAGATCCAGTAGGTCTTACACAAGCTGAACACTTGCACTCAGTCTGCCAAGGCCACCATTTTAACTCCTCAGTCCCATACTGACCTTTCTGTCCTTTGAAAGGACAGAAGCAAACTGGATGAACAGCACCTCATATTCCGCTTGCATAGCTGACAAATTCTCCAATTTTAGGTAACCTCCTAATAAATCTCTCAAATAAATCCCCTCCATTTCTCTCCCACAAGCCACCTACTTCGTCCCCCTCCCTATCATCCTCTGTGTCCAACCTAAACCAGCTATTTCTCCCCTTACCCACCCACACCACCCCCCCCCCCCCCCCAACCCTCTCCCACACCTTCTGCTTTTATCTCTGGCCTTTGTTCCAACCATCTACTTATCGAAGAACAAACACTCCCCTGTGTCCACCTGCCATGCTTTGTCCTGCCTCTCCCCTCTTCCAGCTTTCTTCTCCCCCCCCCATACAATCAGTCTGAAAAAGGGTCTCAACCCAAAACGTCACCTATCCATGTTGTCCAGAGATGCTGCCTGACCTGCTGAGTTTCTAATGCACTTGGTGTCCTTCTGCATATGATGGGTTTCAGCAGTTTTTAGTTGGTTATTGCTTGACGTTAATTTTACAAATGACAACAGCTCCACAGTCCCAACAATTGGGACTATAATGCGTGATAGTCCCAATTCTGAAATGGCTGTCACCATTGCACAGTGGATTCAACTTTGCAACTGTGGCGCCATCTGGTGGTCGGGCCACTGGTCAATGGAACCCCTCGTTCATCATGTGGTAAGAGGCACGTGACTGGGGGTGGCAGAGAGGAGTTCAGGGGAGTGCCCAGCTGCAGAGACACGCAGTTACTCTGGGCTCAACAACACTGCTATTGTTTTGGATTTATTTTTGTTTAATAAAGCTTTTTCTTGAGTTCACAACGTGTGACTTGCTTTATCTCGCTTTATTGGTGACCCCGACGTGATCCAAACTGTGGGTTTGGATCGCACAATGGGCGCAGCTAACAGCAAATAAACTTTACAATAAGTTACTATATAATTAAGACATTTCTGGACATCAAAATGAAATGCTGGAGCATATTAACAATTGGATTGGACTGCCTGAGAATAGATATTTTAAATCAATGCATCTTTCTTTTTTTTTCACAGGAATACAAAAAGTTAGAGAATCTTAACAAACCCTTAGTTTGATAGGTCTCAGCTTAATGTTTTTGCCAATCAATCTTTGATTGTGGGGAAACTATTTTTCAGGTTAAGATGGAGAAAGTCTTTGAATAGATAGTTCATTTTTGTCTAAGAAGGAACTGCAGATGATGGTTTAAACCGAAGATAGACTCCTTCTCACCAGAGATGCTGCTTGTCCCGCTGAGTTACTCCAGCTTTTTGTGTTCATTTTTGTCTTTTGAATTGATGAAATGGAAATCTCCTTTGGTCAATATAGTTTTAGTGACCTTGTGTGGAATAAATATGTCCAGGATATACAAATACTTCTGAAGATGTGTTGTTAGCAGGAGGAAGCCCTGCTCCACACTCACCACGTCCCACACTTGACTGATTGACTAAACGGTACAGGTATAAGCCCTTCAGCCAACCGAGTCCACGCCAGCCATCGATCACCCGCTCACACCAGTTCTGCTATCGCACACGCCTCATCTACTCCCTACACACAATCTACATAGAGGGAATTAACTTACAACCCCATATGTCTTTGGGATGTGGGAGGAAATCGGAGCATCCGAAGGAAACACACACAGTCAGAGGTAGAACGTGCAAACTCCACACGGACAGCACCCATGGTCAGGATCGAACTCAGGTCACTGTGAAGCAGCAGCTCCACCAGCGACACCATTTTACGCTCTTACTTTGAAGCTCTATTCCACAGATACCAAAATAAAGGTGGCCTGTGACACTCACCGTGAATAAACTTGTCCAGAACAGAAGAAATAAATATTGCGCTGTTTGTATATAAATAAAACAATAAACCACAGCCCCATTTGCCTGGCAAATTTGAAAGATGGATACTGTACAGCTCCTGCAATCTATCATAGTTAGAGCAAAGTGGTTTGTTGTGGCAAGTAATTTGTTATCACTCAAATCCACCTCCAGGAGTGTTCATGCACAATTGTGTCACTTGAGCTGCAAATCATACCACATGAAATATGCAAAGAAATTATTTTCTCACAGGATGCAGTGCCAGCCTAAATCACTTAACCTAATCATCATATTATGAAATCTCATTAATGATTCTTCAAGTTTATTCTCATATCATAACACTCACTTCATGGTGATAATTCCGACCTGATGCTTCATTTGAGAAATGAAAGAATGGCAAAGAGAGTTTTGTCAAAAATATTGCTACTTAGCGATTTTCTTTGTCCTCCCTTTCGCTTAGTCATGGAGTCATAGAGTCATAGAGTGATACAGAGTGGAAACAGGCCCTTCGGCCCAACCTGCCCACACCGGCCAACATGTCCCAGCTACACTAGTCCCTTCTGATCGCTAGGCTCCAATCTAAGCAAATGTATTGGTATAAGCAAAGGTGATGGTTAATATGCAAAAGGACACAAAGTGCTGGAGTAACTCAACCAGTCAGGCAGCATCTCTGGAGAACTAATGTTTTCCAGTGATGCTGCCTGACCTGTTGAGTTACTCCAGCACTTTGTGTCCTTTTGCATATTAACCATAGAAAAAGTTTTGGGTCGATACTCTCGTTCAGACTGAGTAGTGTATTGTATTGAGTAGTTTGTTAGTTACCAGTTATTTTGCTCACAGAAATATCACCTTCGCATATGTCTCCAGTAGAATATTAGATACTTTATTTTACCTGGCATTATCACCCACTCCATTGTTTTTTAAAAATAATCTTTTAAACAATTTAAATAATTTGTTTTTTTTAGTTTCCACAGAGCCAACACAATACTTCAACACAAGAATAACCTAATTTGTACTAATGGGACAAGTTGGATAAGTTTGGTAATTGGTTCTTCCTCCCGCTCGCAACATTGAGCAACAGGTTGGTTATGCAGCAAGTCAACGCCAACCTTAGCAAGGACCTGCACCCAACACAATTTGACTACCGCCTCAATAGGTCAACGGAGAATGCAGTCTCACTGGCAATCCACTCCGCACCGGACCACTTGGACAATAACAACACCCTACACACCAGGCTGTTGTTCATCGACCACAGCTAAGTATCCAACACCGTCATCCCCTCCAAACCTGTTACTAAGCTCAGGGAACTGGGTATCTCTGCATTCCTTTCCAACTGGATCCACGACTTCCTCAGTAACAGACCACAATTGGCCTTACACCCCATTGGTTTGAACATTGACTTCTCCCACTTCAGGTAGTCCCTGCTTCCCCTCTCTATCCCCTCCCCTTCCCAGTTCTCCTACTAGTCTTCCTGACTCTGACTACATCCTATCTTTGTCTCGCCCCCTCCCCTGACATCAGTCTCAACACGAAACATCACACATTCCTTCTCTCCAGAGATGCTGCCTGACCCAGTGAGTTACTCCAGCATTTTGTGTCTACCCACAATTGGTATGAATTGACATTAAGTCTTCCTCAGTAACCATCAGCGCAGGGGGACTAGTGCTCTACTCACTCTGTGCCCAGGACACAGTTCCATCACCATCTTTAAATTCACCGACAATACCAATGTTATTGAACGAATTACAGGTAATGATGAGTCAAAGTATGAGTGGGCAATCGATCGTCGGATTGAATGGTGCCATAAAAACAACCTTGCTCTATGTCAGTGAGACCACTTTATTATGTTATCTCTAGGGAATTGTGTTAACGGACCTGTAATGCTGCTGCAAGTAAGAATCTCACGATTCCATTTTGGCACACATAACAATTAAACCCTCTTGACCCGACTCTCTGTCTCACCATGGAATGGAGGCGATGGAAGGATATGGATCATGTGCAGGCAGAGGACATTAGGTTAACTGTGTGTCATGTGCAGCATGGACAGTGTGTGCCGAAGGACCGGCTCCTGTTCTCTGCTGTTCTACCATCAAGATGGGACAACCTTATCCCTTAAGCTTTGGTTGGTTTAAAGGTCATTCACATCAGGACCTTTTCTGAAATCTAGTGAAGCCCAACTTTTCCTATTTATACTTGGGTACAATGTCTCAGCAATGAACAAGGGATCGAAAACAGCTCACCCTGGCCCTAACATCACTAGAAGCAAGCTTATCTACTTACAACATTGCAAATTAAGAGAGCAAACAAATGATTAAATTGAAAGAAAACTACTAGAAATGTGAAATAAGTCTAGGGTCCTTCCGCTGCTGGACATGGGGGGCAGGGTGTGGTGGAGAGAGACGCCCCACAACATAAGGGAAGGGATTCTGTATAATTTTGTATAAATTTGGCAATGAATATCTGTTTTGAATGAATGTGTAACCTCCGGGAATGTCGGATGGAGTTTTGAAAGGAAAATGTTTTGTAAATATTTATTTCTTGAATAAAGTGTTTTTTGATATTAAAAAAAAAGAGATCTGAAACAAATGCAGAAATGGCAGTCAAATGCAGCAGCTCAAATGTCTCTCTATTCTACCTATAAATATTGATTAGCCACTGTAAGCTGCCATTGCCTGATATTTCTTACTGCTTCCTTCATGGATGAAGTACTTGGATCACTGCTTTCACTCCCAGCCAAAAATGAAAGTAAAACTATTACCAGCAGTATGTTTAGTCTAATTTGGCTCCGTTTAGAGATACAGCGCGGAAACAGGCCCTTCGACCCACCGAGTCTGCACCGACCAGCGATCCGCACACAATAACACTATCCTACACACACTAGGGACAATTTATACATACACCGAGCCAATTAACCTACATACCTGTACGTCTTTGGAGTGTGGGAGGAAATTGAAGAAAACGCACGCGGTCACGGGGAGAACGTACAAACTCCGTACAGACAGCACCCATAGTCGGGATCAAACCCGGGTCTCCGGCGTTGTAAGCGCTGTAAGGCAGCAACTCTACCGCTGGCCACCCCGTGATATCTACCGCTCTCCAATAAGCAAGATGCACACAGTCAACCCTTGGTATTATGGGCCTCTTTATAACGGATTTTGGTTACAGCAGATGGAGCCTCCCCGTGGTAATAGGACACCACTGTCTCTTGAAGAACACAGGACGCTAGTTACACTGGGGGAGGCCGCTGAAATTGACAAGCAATTGCTTGGATCGACACTTGTGCAATGATACTCCATTAAACTATAAAACAAAAACAGCCTTTAGCATTTTAGCTTGCAGTAACAAAAATACATTTTTAGCCGTCAAAAAGAACTTTGTCTTTGAAAATAACTCATTGTTTCACGGAGTGGCCGCAAGGTGGTAGGAGTGAATCCCTTGCATGGTTATAATGGACAATTGGGAATAACGGACACCATTCCCACCCCCACCATGGTCCGCTATAACAAGGGTTATCTGTATCAATAAACCTTCAAGGATGTGATTGTTTTAAGAAGATGGGGGGGATCTCTTTTGCTAAACGGGAGGATTTTCATCCGTAGTCATTACATGATACAATTAGCTCAGCAGTAATCCAAACAGGATTGACGTCAACAACTGTGTGCTCTGCGGGTTTCTAGCATGCCACATACACACCGGCTCCCTTCCCAATTATATTTCGTGAGTCATGTAAAAGTTTGCCATTTGGAAACATTTTGACCCTTGCAGTACCAAAAGGGGAAAGGGGAACTCTGTAGCCTAATTCCTTGTCCAGTGTCCATGATACAACTACCTCAAACTCACTACTGCTTACAGTCTGAAAATTTAGTTCAATATTACATTGAAACTCTTAATGCGGTAGGCACACTGATTATAGACACAAAATGCTGGAGTAACTCGGCGGGACAGGCAGCATCTCTGGATACGAGGAATCCAGAGATGCTGCCTGTCCCGCTCCGTTACTTCAGCATTCTGTGTCTATCTTTGGTGTAAACCAGCATCTGCAGTACCTTCCTGCACATGTACACTGATTGCCTATTTGGAATTCAAAGGATGTCTTCAAGTATCACTATAGATTCCAAATGTTTTTGTTTCTGCTTCGTAGATATTTATTTCAATGCCTACTTCTTTTCTATTTCTATTCCCCTTTGCACTTCTGGTGCGGCACGGTGGCGCAGCGGTAGAGTTGCTGCCTTACAGCGAATGCAGCGCCGGAGACTCAGGTTCGATCCTGACTACGGGCGCCGTCTGTACGGAGTTTGTACGTTCTCCCCGTGACCTGCGTGGGTTTTCTCCGAGGTCTTCGGTTTCCTCCCACACTCCAAAGACGTACAGGTTTGTAGGTTAATTGGCTGGGCAAAATGTAAAAATATTGTCCCTAGTGTGTGTAGGATAGTGTTAATGTGCGGGCATCACTGGGCGGTGCGGACCCGGTGGGCCAAAGGGTCTGTTTCTGCGCTGTATCTCTAAATCTAAAAAAATCTTCCGCAAATATCTGTTTGCTGAGAAATACTGATGAGTTATATGATACATATTTATAGCGCTGGCCGTGTGAAGATTGCACATTCTTCCTGTGAACAGATGTGTTTCTTCCCGGTGCCCTGATTTCCTCCCACACACGAGAGTGGCAAAGTGGCACATTGGTAGAGCTGTTGCCTCACAACACCAGAGACCCGGGTTCGATCCTGACTACTTTTGCTGTCTGCGCGGAGTTTGTACGTTGTCCCTGTGACTGTGTTGGTTTTCCCCGGGTGCTTTCTCCCGCATCCCAAAGATGTGCGAGTTTGCAGGTTAATTGGCTTCTGTCAAATTGCGTGTAGGATGTGAAAGTGGGATAACATGGAATGAGTGCACTTGTGATCAATGGTCGCCATGGACTCGGTGGATCGAGGGACCCGTTTCCTCGCTGCTTCCCTCGACTAAACTAATGAAAATTCGTAGGTTAACTGTTAAATTATCCCGATACTTAACTGAGTGATAAAGTCTCGAGGAGTTAATGGGAATGTTAGGAGAAAAAATTGGGATGATGTAGGATTAGTGTTAGTAGGTGCTTGGTGGTCAGCATGGTGTCACAGGGCTGAAGGGTCTATTTCTATGCTGCATCACACCATGAGTGTAAGACTTTATGAAGTCAGTGGAACTAAAGTTCAGATGTGGAGCTCAGCACATGGAGGGGAATCAACATAATGTTTACTCTCCCTTTGTTTACACAACAACAATTTCACTCGTACTCTCCAATACGTCAGAATGAGATACAGGTCCACCACCAATTTGACAAACCCTTGACAAACAGAGGTGACGGCTTGGAGGCCGAGATACCAGCCCGCAAATTCAGCCATGGAAGACGGCTATGGGTATGGGCCATAGTTCCAACTCTGGAGAGTCCTAGCCACAGGCGACAAATTCGGCCCGCTGGTCGGCGCAGAAGTCCGCATGAGATCGAGACCGGCCCGCATCAACCGGCCTAGGCGCCACACTTCCGGGGGAACCTCCGGGGAGGGATTATGTCCGGATTTAAGGGGGGGGGGGGTTGCAGATCACCAGTTGCCAGAAAATCAGTGGTGGACCTGTAGGTTGCTTGTAAACTGCGTTCCACTTGACTTTAAGCTTCCAACGACCTTGAGCTTCTTACGTCCATCTTCTTCACCAGAATGTGGGCTTGCATTATCTCAATGACATTGGCCACTTCCTCTCATATTCAGCCCATCTGTTCATGAAACCCTCATCAAGATCTTTACGTTCCCCAGACTTTATTGATAAGGTCAGGCATGTTGTCACACACCAGCATCTCTCCCAGTCGGCCCAGCAGCTGCCAAGCTGTCTGACTCTCCTCTCCGCTGTCCTGACACAGCCAGGCTGCTAAATGTAAAGCCGGGAGGAGGGATATGGGTGCAAGGGAACAGGAAGGAAGGGAAAGTGGGAGGATAAGAAGGAAAAGCAGGAGGGCGGCACGGTGACGCAGCGGCACAGTGGCTGCCTTACAGCGCTGGAGACCAGGGATCGAACCCGACTACAGGTGCAACACATTTAACTAACCTGCCTTAATACCTATCTGACCAAAGTGAATGACTTCTCATTTCAGCACACATTGCAGCATATAACATTTGCTAGTCCTCTAGTTGTCTGTAGCACATCCAGCTTCACAACGTACTTTCTCACATCAGTGACTTGTAGAGTTTCCACATCCCTATGGGCTAAACTCTGCCACAACTGTTTACTTCTACTGCTTTCAGTTAACTATATTATTCTCAGTCTATGCTAATGCATAAACCTCTAATCATATGAAGCTGATTTTATGTCATAACCTTTTACATCAGTTTACATCAAATTCTTACATCCTCTCTTAACAAATGTTTACTTTACAGGTCTTGAAATACAGTTTCTAGCACCACTGGTGTCAAGCTAAATGGTTTATTGCTTACTGTTGGTATTGGTATTGGGGTTTATTGTTGTTACATGTACTGAGATACAGTGGAAACGCTTTGCTTGGGTGCTATACAGTCTAATCATACCATACAGGAGTACAATCAAGTCCTAGACAAATACAACAGGTGGTGCAAAGAGAAAAAATACCAGAATGAAGAATATACTGGTGCAGCGCTTTTGCGTTACAGTTGCAGAGGAAAAGTCCAAAGTCTGCAGTAAGGTAGATTGGAAGATCGAGACTACCACCCGGATGGGAGGCCTGTCAGTAGTTTGTTAACAGCAGGGAATAAGTTATTCCTAAATCTGGTGGTATGTGCTTTCAAGCTTTTGTATCTACAATCCACAGGGAAGGGAAGAGGGAATGACAGGATGAAAAAGTTCCTTGATTATGTTGGCTGCTTTTCCAAGGCAATGTCAAGTATATTGGTGGAGTCAATGGTGGGGAATTGGTTTGTGTGATGGATTGGGCAACAGCCACAACTCCGTAATTTCTTGTACCTTCGACAAACCTGGTGCCAAACCAACCTGTGATGCATGCTGATAGAATGCTCTCTTATGGTGCATCTGCAGACGTTGTTAAAAATCCTAAATTATAGGAGCAGAATTAGGCCATTCAGCCCATCAATTCTACTCCGCCATTCAATCATGGCCGATCTATCTTTCCCTCTCAACCCCATTCTCCTGCCTTCTCCTCTTAACCCATGACACCCATACTAATCAACAATCTTTCAATCTGTGCCTTAAAAATACCTAATGACTTGGCCTCAACAGCTGGCTGTGGCAATGGATTTCACAGATTCACCACCTAAAGAAATTCCTCCGCATCTCCTTTCCAAAGGTACGTCATTTTATTCTGAGGCTATAGCCTCTTGTCCTAGACTCTCCCACTAGGTGGGAGATTGATGTCTTGACACCACATCACAAGGCTCTATATCCCACCTCCTCCTTGCTTTGATGAGAGCATCCTATGCTACCTCCCAAGAATCATTTATAAAACCATTCATAAAATAAGGATCACTCTAAAATCTTTGGACACTTGGCAGATCAATACCAAAGTTACTTCCATTTGTGCATCATTTTTGAAACCATAAGGCATAGATCATTAGGTGAGGGTGTTTATAATATGTTAGTCCCATTAATATCTCCAGTACTAATTGTTTGTTTTCTAACAATTTCGTTAAGTTCTTAATTCTCATTAGATCCTGGTTTTTGTGCTCTTTTTAAAATGGCTTTTACCACTAAGATAATAATAGTTTGCATAATGTCTTTATTAATTCCTCTTATCTCAACCCTCAAGAGACCACCTTTACTTATGATTAATTTTAATTTTAACTATAGAGATTTTAACAAGCTATTTTGTACAGATAGATTTGATATTCACTAAACACGAGAAAAAAAGTAAGGATTATTCATTCAATTGTAAGTGCCTTTTTAATGATGTATTATATATATCTGGCTTATTACCAAACAATCTCTATTTCATTGAAAAATAACATTTACAATATATATACAAGTTTCTTGCAGATTCTAATAATTGGAGATGTTCTTTCAAAAAGTTTTTTTTTTTAATGTCTCCTTCTCTTTATATCAATAATAATCCCATAATCCTTCCTCTTGCTTAGTTTGTTTTCTCTCCTAGATTGTGAAGTAAAAGGTATAATATATGCTTATTATTTACACTGTGGGTGTATTAATATGAATTTAGGAATCTGCTTTGCTGAATAGACATGCTACAAGTACAAATGGTTCTGCTGTATCACGTGTCTTCATAACACAAATTGGATACAATGAAAATTAGGGTAACACAATTAGCATTAAGTGGGCCAAATTGGTTATAACAGGATTTCGATGGGAAACTAGGGAACCATTTAAAAGTTGACAGACAGAAAAAAGCTCCCCTTGATTCAAACAGTACAAAGGGCAAAAAATCTGTTTCCATGTAACCTCCCTGCAGTAAGTTAACATCATTGTCACATAAGCACATACTGCCGCTGCCACTTTGGTTGATACTTATGCAATGATACACTATTAAACAACATAAGCCTTTGGCATTTTCAGCTGCAGTAACAAAGATTAATTTATTACTAGCGAAAAGACCTTTCGATGTGAAAATGCTGCAGGAAAATCAATTGTTACTGTGACAATGAAACTCTTTAGCCTCTAACTCCCTTTCCCCCATTGACACAGATGTCTTTATAACATGATTTTCTGGAGCATGGGGTTTCTTAGGAATACAACTATCACGTTCGAGCTGACGTACCTGTAATGTGTTTCCACATGTCCCAGATTTAATGGGCATATGTTGTCACACAAAGATCTCAATGTTTGTCTAATGCCTTCAACATGTAAGCCATTGCCTATACTTCCTGCCATAAGATGAATTTCATAGCTATCCCCTCACATTGGTCATCCTATAAGACAGAACAACTTTATCCGTAATCGTGCTGCACCATTTGATCCAGGCAGGCAGTACATCACCTGCCCTACTCTAATACTACCTACATCCTCCTTTGCATTCTCCTTTGCTTAAGCTAATTTGTTCATGAAACTCTCAAGCATTCATGACTACCTCTAGAATTGACTACTCCAAGAAGGGTCTCCACCTAAAATGGCACCTGCTCGTGTTCTCCAGGGATGCTGCCTGACCGGCTGAGTTACTCAAGTACTTTGTGGCCTTTTTTGTAAACCAGCATTTGCCGTTCCTTCTGTCTCCTATATTTTACTGTGCAGCTTCCATGCACAGATCATTCAAAACTCTCCAACCTGTATCCAGACTCACACCAAATAAAATGTCCTTTTCCTTCTTTGCTCTTTGACTTATTTAGGCTCCTGATCTGGTCAAGCCTCAGTTTTGCAAAGCTCACCCTTTTAAATCTTCCACCTTTGCTCTGTGAGCTTCTCCAACCCTATTATTCCCCAATGTAATTGCACTCCTCCAATTCTATCCTCTTCATAAGTGATAGGGATGGAATTAGGCCATTTGGCCCAACAAATCTACTCCACCATTCACTCATGGCTGATCTAACTTTCCCTCTCAACCAAATTCTCCTGCTTGCTCCCCATGACCTTTGACACCCTTACTAATCAAGAATCTGTCAACGTCCGCCTTAAAAATACTCTCCACTGCCACCTGTGGGACATTCTCTTGCACTCCCAGTTTTAATTGTTGCATAATTGGTGGTTTTGCTCCAGATGCAACGGCCTTTAGCTCTGGAATTACCTTCCTTAATTTCCTAATTTCTCTACTACATTGACAATAGACAATAGACAATAGGTGCAGGAGGAGGCCATTCGGCCCTTCGAGCCAGCACTGCCATTCAATGTGATCATGACTAATCATTCTTAATCAGTACCCCGTTCCTGCCTTCTCCCCATACCCCCTGACTCCACTATCCTTAAGAGCTCTATCTAGCTCTCTCTTGAATGCATTCAGAGAATTGGCCTCCACTGCCTTCTGAGGCAGAGAATTCCACAGATTCACAACTCTCTGACTGAAAAGGTTTTACCTCATCTCAGTTCTAAATGGCCTACCCCTTATTCTTAAACTATGGCCCCTTGTTCTGGACGCCCCCAACATTGGGAACATGTTTCCTGCCTCTAACGTGTCCAACCCCTTAATAATCTTATACTTTTCGATAAGATCTCACTTAAGCTACTCATTGTTCTCACTTAAGCTACTCCTTAAAACGTTGCCTATGTTTTTGGGTAAGTTCTTCTGCGATAACCACATTGTCAAATATCACTCAAGGAAGACATTTATTGTTCTGTAGCGGGAGGTATGACAATGAGATACTGTGGAACAGCATCCCTCTCCCCATCAGAACTGCCCCCTCCATCGACTCCTTTAAGTCCAGGCTCAAAACCTATTTCTACTCCCTAGCGTTTGAGGCTCATTGAGGAGGCGCTGTGAACTGTTTGCGTGCTACTGTATGTTTCATTTTTTTCCTTAGTACCTAATCAGATGTACAGCACTTTGGTCAACGTGGGTTGTTTTTAAATGTGCTATACAAATAAAATTGACTTGACTTGACTTGACTTGACTCTGGACTCTTGACTAAGAGGCACCTTGGAACATCCTGTTGTGCTAAAAGCTCTAAGTGCAAATTATCTTTGTTGAATAACACCATCCATTCTGTTCCTTCCTTTCAAAATGGGCACATCCCGAGATGCACATTCATGGCTGTAAGTACCTCAAATATTTCAACCTGCTGCACAGTTCTTGGTTCAAGTGTTTGCCCATGTATCGCAATGAGGCTGATTTGCATATTCTATTTATATTAAAATAATTGCTGTGAGATTCATGTCCGTAATGTCCCCCCTGTGCATGAAGCCTTGCCAATGCAATCGGTCATTGATTTAAATCAGACCTCAGCAGATGTTACATGGATACTTTCCCACCATTGCACATGGAGTGACATTACATTATTTGCTATTAGAAATGAACACTACAGTCGAGGCTGATACCAGAAATGGCAGATTCATCCCACAAGTTTCAACAATTATAGCTTTTTATTTCTAATCGGATGAAGCGGTTGGAACAGAGGCAGCCGAAATAATCCGAGAAAAACCTTTTTCAAAAATGCAGATCAAACTGATTTTACACTTGATGTGGCAGATTATTTCGAAACACCTATATCTGGCTGGATTTGTCATGCACCAGTGAAGAGCTTATCATTGCAGAGTCAACAGCAGGAATGGATATTGCCGCTATATAATTGAGGGTATAAAGAATCTATGCACAGTCACATCACAGTTGCAGGTATATTCTCTGATGATCTATGCTCACTCGTATCCCTATCTGGCACAAAGAAAATGTAGCGTGCACTCCTCATTTCAAGGAAATCTGTTAATTAATTTAAAGCATCTCGTCGGCAAAGGGCTAAAAAAAATCAGAATTGTTATCATGCCCTTACAGTGGTAGGGGATGATATCACTCTGTATTCTCTCAGACAACAAGAGCAAATGAACAAAAATGAGATATACTTTTAGATCATATAAAATAATGATCAGGGAACTCATTTCACATCCATTTTATCTTTCTAAAGATTTTTTATGTACCACTATGCCTTAAACCCACCACTTGGGTTTAAAAAAAAAACCTGGTTCATTCGAGAACAAACACTTCTCTGTCTTCTGGCTGCTTTTAAAGCTTCATGATAAAACAAAAATGTCTTTAGCTGTAACTCTCCCTTCGTGTGTGGATCTCAAGGTTATTGCTTCTCGTGAGCCTGGCATGGGGCTTCTAAATATCGCTTTATTGCAGCAGTTGATCTTGCACTGTGCCGTGTAACCACAGCATGGCACTAGTCCAGCCACGGCATTAAGCATTCCTACTCAGTAGCGTGTTCCCTGTCTTATTGATGCCCCAGTGCCCCTGGTATATCACTGCGACAAACATGTTCTGCAGTGAATTGATGACAGCTTTGATAAACGAGGACTTGGAACTGCATTACATGCTGCAGTGCTTCTCTTGAATCGGGATTCATTTCATATGTGCTTTTATTTCGAGAGTTCTCCAGTTATTGACGCACACTTATTTGCTCCAGTTTTTCATGTTACAAATAAATTGGCCAGGTTTCACGGACGTGCGGGCAGCATCGTGATCCAACTGGTCATAATCTGGGAAGTTAGCACTGAATGGTAATCTATAATTCAAAGTGTCGAATGATGAGAAATATTGCCTCCTGCATTTCACACTGGCTTACAGGAATTATGAAGCCTAACATCCAGATAACTTGTTATTGGCCAGCAGATGGGAGCAAAAGCTGCTTCCATTAATTTTTCAAACCAATGAAGCAACGCTTGAATTTCTAAACTCAATTTAGCTCTCCTGTGCTTTCCCATCATCCCTAATTAATCTATATAAAAACAGTGTGAAATTCATTGGAATTCGTTCAATTCGATGGAAATGTCAAAGACCAGAGGGCATAGTTTCAAGGTAAGAAGGGCAACATTTAGGGGAGATGTGCTGGGCCAATGTTTCTTTACATGGAGGGTGGTGAGTGCGTGGGTCGTGCTCGCAGGATGGTGGAGGCAGATACGATACAAAAGAGACTTTTGGATAGGCACATGGATATTCAGGGAATGGAGGAATCTTGGTCATGTGGAGGCAGAGGAGATTAGCTTATCTTGGCATCTTGTTCGGAACAGACATCGTGGGCTGAAGGGCCTGTCCCTGTGCTGTACTTTTTTTAATGTTCTATGTCCAATATTCATTTCATGACTTTATTTCACATTGATCTTAGACTGAGATGCAACCTTTGCTAGGATCATTGAAGGTGAGGAACGTTTAGACGATAATGACTGCCAAAGGTTTTAATAGTTAATATTGCATCAGGAATCACTACGAGCTTATACCAACATACCTCAAGGCTTTGCATCCACTGTGTTATTGAAAGCCATTCCACCACAATACAGAGGCAGGGCTGAAATTGTTTGTATGTTTGCTTGTACGCAGAAAGGAAGGCTGTGGGGACGGAAAGGAGAGGATGGAAGAAAGACTGGATTCCACAATTTAGTTGAATTCCAAGAATGTACAGATGGCGCGTGTCTTATGATGGAAGTCTGCACCAAAGAGGCAAGAGAAGAGCTGGGTAAACTACCGCAGGAAGGCACAGAGCCACAATATACACCTCCTGCTGCTCTCTCTGTAGTAATGTGGGTCGTTGATACACGCAGCCTATATGGTGCAAGCTCATTTCAAGGTTGCCAGAGATGATCGTCATGATATAGGAACATAAGAAATAGGAGCAGGAATAGACCATTGGGTTCTCAGCAATAATTCTCTGAATTATTAAACTTAAATTATTAATTATTTCCTGATTTGAATAAGCTCAACGGCTAAGTTTTGACAACCTTCCAAGACAGTGAAGACATTTCTCCTCAGCTCAATCCTAAATATCTTACTTCATATTCTGAGTCTGTACCAGTTCCTTTTATGTTTCTCAGCCAGGTATAATGCTCACAAGTCTTGCAAGAATTGTGTATGTCCCAGTCAAATCACCTCTCGTCCTTCTAAGCACGGCAAGTTTACACAACCTCCCCTCATCTAGCAACCCTGCTCTTCCTGGAGCCAGTCAAGTGAACCTTCACGACATCAGTGTTTCAGCAAGTTTATCATTGGATAGGCAAGGAAGACCAATGTTGAACACAATCCTCCAAGATGCAGCCTCATCAAGACCCTAGATAACTACAGTATTCAAATCCTCTCATAAAAACAACAGACCATTTGCCTCACGTGCAAATTAGCTTTCAATTATTTGAATTCAAGCACTCAGAAATCTCCTTCAAGTACTCAGAAATCTCCTTCAAGTAATAACAAGGAACTGCTGATGCTGGTTTACAGAAAGGACACAAAGTGCTGGAGTAAGTCACTGGGTCAGAAATTATCCCTTTAGAACATGGCTGGGTGACATTTTGGGTCGGGACCCTTCTTCAACAGGTCTACTTGACAACCTGCTTTTCTTTATCATGCATCAAAGTGGATAGCTTCATGATTTTTTCCACATTATATTCCATCTTACCCATTTACTAAGCTTCAAACAGACTGCAGTGCAATAATGATCAAATCTGCAGAGCTGGAGAATTCATGCAACTTGCCTTGTCATGTCCCTTATAAATTTTGAATGCATCATCATTGTTTCATGAAACTTTAGTTTAGTTAAGAGATACAGCATGGAAACCAGTCCATCAAGTTCATACCGACCATTGAAGACTTGTTCAAACTATTTCTGTTATCCCGATTTCTCATCCACTCCCTGCTTATTAAGTGCAATTTACCGAGGCCAATTAACCTACAAACCTGCACGTCTTTGGGATATAGAAGGAAACTGGAGCAGCCGAAGGAAACCCATGGGGTCACAGGGAGAATGTGCAAACTCCACACTGACATCACCAGAGGTCGGGATCAAACCCGGGTCTCTGGCACTGTGAGGCAACAGCTCTACCAACTACGTTACTGTGCTGCCGATCTCATAGTGAATCCCTCAACTCTCTGAATAGTTGGAGTCTCTACTTTGGGAATCTCCATTTGTGTCAGGCATTTAAAGGGATCCTACATGTATCTGTTGGAGACTTGGTGTTCATCTTTAGCTAGTTATTGCCCTCCACCACCTCTCTTCCCTGTATACCTGTGATGGATTTCCCTTTCTAAGATTAACATGGACACCAGTGGGGCATTTCAATAAATCACATCGCAAAACATTGGTCATAAGAGGACAATGGTGCTTCCAATCATTGAACTGGTTTAAATGAGTTTCACGTTATGTATCCGCTCAGGTTACACACTGCTCAACCTTCCCATTTAAAATCCCCTGGTTGGAAATACTGCTGATGACGTGGTCCTGGTATAGAGTCAAAAGTATACAGTGGGCTAGATCAACAAGAGCAATCAGCTTTCCTAAGAGTGACAGATTGATTAGTAGGACTGGCTGTTACAATCCCTAAAGTTTGCACTACAATTGACTGGTGTTGTTCTTGGGGATGACCACTAGGTGATGTTGCTACCATTCAGACACATCTTCACCACAATGGATGAGTAAAGCTTCCTTATCCACTTATCATGTCAAATCACATCAATGTGCTCAATTTATGTATCTTGTAGCTTCTTGCAGACCAGAGAACAGGACACCCCAAAGCAATAGTATTGTTCACAAGTCCATAAGTCATAGGATAAAAATTAGGCAATTTGGTCCATCAAGTCTACTCCGCCATTCAATCATGGCTGACATATCTTTCCCTCTCAACCCCATTCTCCTGCCTTCTCCCCATAACACCCAACACCTCACTAATCAAGAATCTGTCAATCTCCACCTTCAAAATGTCCATCGGCTTGGCCTCCACGGCTGTATGTGGCAGTGAATTTCATTGATTCACCACCTTCTGACTAAAGAATTGTTCTTGTTCACAGCCAAACTGCAACCTTTCCTTATTAAAAATACACATTTACAATGTTTTCCAAATTTACATCGTCATAGCAATTTGCAATCTGTGATCCTTATGTTGGTACTGCTCATTTCTATTTGATTTGCAGAATCATTGCATGTTACTGAACGATCATTTACCACTGGACATAATGTCACATCCTGACTCTTCAGAGAAATACTTTCCGTTGGATCTTCATGAACAATCATGGGATTCATGATCCATCGTGATCCATCATGATCTTTTTCACCCGACGCTGGTCCATGAGTTACCTGACATTCTCATCTACTTTCCTGCGATTCACACAAAGGGTGGGACATAGGTTTAAGGCGAGGTGGGGGAAAAATGTAATAGGAACCCGAGGGGTAACCTTTTCACGCAAAGGGTGGTGGGTGTAAGGATCGAGCTGCCAGAGGAGGTAGTTAATCTGGGTACTGTCGCAATGTTTGAGAAACATATAGACAGGTACATGGATAGGAAAGATTTAGAGGGATATGGGCTATGCGCAGGTAGGTGGGACTAGTGTAGAGGCGACATGTTGGTCGGTATGGACAAGTTGGGCCGAAGGGCATTTTTCCATGCTGAATGACTCTATGATTCTATGACTCTATACTCTTAGAGGCATTTACCTCCCCCACTTCCTGGATACCCCCCATATTCTCAATTCTAATCTATTAGGTCTCAATGAACTAATCCTGTAAACAATATTTATCTTTGTGGCTCCTGTCACGAGGCTTACTCTGTTTGTTCTGCTATTCATCCATCCTTCTGCCTAGATTGGGCTAAACATGACAAGTGTCTCTGTGCATCTGTATTTCTGCCTGAGTGTGTCTTACTGTGGAGTGTGGCACAGACTTATAGTTTAAGTGAAATGATGTGTCAGTGTTTCATGAAGATGTTTGAATAATCTTCCTAGACCTGTATCGTCAGTGCCTCCTCTACCATGCAAACGGACATTTCTACTTCCCCATTTGAAGTTGGCTGGTCAGAAAAGCAGAAGAGTGGCTTCAGTCTATTACCCTTCATCACTAGACAAAATGATGCTGGGGTAACTCAGCAGATCAGGCAGCATTCTGGAAAGAGAGAGATTAGGTGACGTTCCGGGTCGGAGACCTTCTTCAGACTGAAAGTAGTGGTGATGAGAATGGTGGTGGGTGGGGTGCGGTTGGTGGTGGGGGGGTGGGGTGGGGGATGATAAACTGGAGACAAGAAAAACCCAGAAGAAATCAGGGCCGGCAACAGATGATCGCAGGAAGGGTGGAACCCATAATGGCCCAATGTTGGCTGGGGAAGGTGTGATAACAAGGATGTGACTAGTGGAACAGGTAATACAACTCAGGTGGCTTTTTCTCCAGAGATGCTGCCTGACCCGCTGAGTTACTCCAGCATTTTGTGTTTATCTTCAATGTAAACCAGCATCCACAGTTCCTTTCTGCACCCATCAGAAACTTCAAACTACAATCCTCTAATCTGTGGACACTTGTCGGATGCGACTTCTTTCAGAAGATTTTTTTCTTGATTATATTTTAAGAATTGTCGCTCTGCTTCTCACATTTGCAAATGATTGAAAAGTAAAATTGGATGCTGATAATTTGAAATGAAATCAGAAAATGTTGGAAAACTCAGCAGATAAGGTGAATATCCTAGGTGTCCTTGCACACAAATCACTGAAGCCAACATTTAATCGGTCTTTCTTTCTGTTAGTATCAGGACTGGCCATTTTTGCCTGCTGTTCCTCTGTCTCCATTCCATTTATTTCTATATTCAGGCCTGCCGGGTACATTTCAGCAGGCCAGACTATGCAACATTACACAAACATTAGCAGCACAATGAGATCCCACCACCAGTCCCTTTCAGCTTTCTGCAGAGACTACTCTCTCCATGACTCCTCGGTTCATTATCCCTCCTCATCCATCCCTCCCCTTTCTCAGTCACTTTCCCCTGCAATAGGAGGAGATGCGACACCTGTCCCTATACCCCTCTCCTTCATTTACATCAAGGGACCCCAGCAACCCTTCCAAATGAGACAGAGGTTCACATGCACCTCCACCAGTCTCCTCTATTACGATTAGCGCTCTCTTAAAAGTGCCTTAAAAGAACCATTCCTGAGCTTTGCCGTATTACAAAGATTACCAATGTAAGTGGTTTGGGATTGATCTATCAGGACAGCGCTGTGCCACAGCGGCAGTGTTGCTGACTTACAGCGCTAGAGACCCGGGCTCGATCCTGACTGCGGGTGCCATCTGCACAGAATTTGGACGTTCCCAATGCGTGGGTTTTGTCTGGGTGCTTCGGATTCCTCCCACATTCCAAAGATGTACAGGTTTGTAGATTAATTGGCTAAATTATCCCTAGTATGTAGGATGCAAAAACTGGGATAACCTAAAACTAATGTATGGGTGATTGTTGGTTGGCAAGGACCTGGTGGGCCAAAGGGCTTATTTCCACACTATATCTCCAAAACTAAAAACTAAAACCCTCAAAATAATTTTCTATTCTATTCCACTTTCAACAGCTCAAAAGCTGTGCCTATTTATTCACCACAAATTTTGCTGTAATTCCTTTTTCTCCCTCGCTCATGTCTGCATTTTGGATTTCCAAAGAATAATGGTTAGTTGTTCAGACTCTGTCAGCCCATTTGTGGGCTCACCCAACACCCTTTTTGATTTTATTAGTTTTTATGGTTACTATCCCATCCCTTGCTGCCTGTGCAAAGTATGAGCTCACAACCTCTAACACATTCCATCGTTTAATGTAAGAAAATAACTGCAGATGCTGGTACAAATCGAAGGTATTTATTCACAAAATGCTGGAGTAACTCAGCAGGTCAGGCAGCATCTCAGGAGAGAAGGAATGGGTGACGTTTCGGGTCGAGACCCTTCTTCAGACTGATATATATATATATATATATATATATATATATATATATATATATATATATTCTATATTTTACATGTTCTTGAGAGTCCTAATAGAGAACATCTATCCACGCGATATTCTAACCTTAATCAAAGTTTACAACTGTTCAAGATACTTTGCACTAGACAACTTCTTTATTGCTTTCTCTGTTAGAAATTTAAATCAATGTGATCACTGTTGATGGTTAAGAATGCATCTATGGTTCAATGGTTCTTTATTGTCATGTATGAACAGCACAGTGACATTCTTTTACACGAACCACAAATGCACAGTCACCATATTTTGGTGCGGGTTACAAAGCAAAAGTCTAAAGTCTGGTCCGCATGCTGGAAGTTCTGGAGTGCCCCCGATCCAGGTAAGCCCAGGTAAGCCCCAGGCTGCTGCAGGTCCACGATCCTGTACATTAATGTCAGTGTTCCAGTGAAGCAATTCCTATTTCTGATCAGTACTAAATTGTTGAGGATTTGCATTGAAAAAATGCAAACAAAGCTAGCTTGTTTCAGAACAATTTTTTGTTTGATGTGACTCCGCAGTAAGGTAATGCTCGAGACATTCTCACATGCTTGGGTGTGCCACGGTCAGTATTTAACACAGTGTGATTTGAAGGCCAGTCTGCATAAATTGTGGGATTTTATTTGACTATTGTTATCAGACCACTGAGTGGTCCTCCCATGAGTGTAGGCTTAATCTTCCAACCTATCTTAATTCAGACTGTGGATTTTTCCCTGTAACTGCAGGTGACAATAATAAATCAAAACCAATACCTGTACCAATTGAACCTCCTGGACACAGTTGTATATCTAACAGAAATTCCTGTGAAAAGTTTAGAAAGAGGTTACTTTAATAAATGTTCTCTCAAAATCTTTAAGATTCAATGAATGCATGAAGAGCCCTTAGGTACGTAATCAGGAATTGTAGTGAACCATGAGGGCCTGAACTATCGGGAAAGGTTAAGCAGACTGGGACTCTATTCCTTGGAGCGCAGGAGGATGAGGGGCGATCTTATAGAGGTATATAAAATCACGAGAGGATTCTCCTACTCTGGGCAAGATGCACAGAGTCTTTTGTCCAGAGTAGAGGAATCGAGAACAGAGGACATAAGTTTAAGGTGAGGCGGGAAAGATTTAATAGGAACCTGAAGAGTAACATTTTCACACAAAGGGTGGTGGATGTATGGAATAAGCTGCTGGAGGAGATGGTTGAGGCAGGTAATATCGCCATCTTTAAGAAACATTTAAACAGGTTCATGGACAGGAGAGGTTTAGAGGGAAGTGGACCAAATGCAGGCAGGTGGGACTAGTGTAGTTGGGACATGTTGGGCGGTGTGGGCAAGTTGGGCGGAATGGCCTGTTTCCATACTGTAGGACTCTATGACTATAACCACAGTTGTAGCCAACACAATACTCTACATCCTACCTGACCGACCTCCTCCACAGGCACACTCCCACCTGCACCCTCCGCTCTGCCGCTGCCAATCTCCTATCCCCCCACATCCGGACTAAACTCAGATCCTGGGGGGACAGGGCTTTCTCCATCGCTGCTCCCACCCTATGGAACTCACTACCCCAAACCGTTAGAGACTCCCCCACACTCACCACATTCAAAACATCGCTGAAGTCTCACCTGTTCAGTACTGCCTTCAACCACTGAAGGTCACCTCACCTACTGTCTCCTTTCTCTGTTCATTTATTTATTTACTTATTTATCTATTTATTAATTTCCCTATGTTCTCAAAATCTCTGTAAAGCGTCTTTGAGTATATGAAAAGCGCTATATAAATAAAATGTATTATTATTATTATTACATACAAGTGCTACCTGACTGAAATTGATTCTGCAAATCCTTCCCTTGACCTGGATATATCATAAATGTTATTTTCTTGTAGTGAATTGCATGTTCCAAACAGAACAGCTCCTCAGAAAAGGCTTTCTACAGGTTGTTGACAGTTTTAACTGACATAAATCACCAATATATATTTTATAATCGTGTTTTTTGTACTATTTTGATGGATATTTCCTGTTGAGACATGGGTTACATCTCTGGAAAGAACATATTTTTGTCAAGCAGCACTTTTCTATGATGAGCTTCGGTTTAGGGCATATCCTCAATGAATACATTTCCTTGATTTCTTAATTACTCTCATATTATTTAGTATTTCTTCCTTCATACAAAAATCTCCAGAGTGGAATTTAAATTTATTCCAAGTCATTTCATAAGAATCGCTTTTCTTTAGTCATTTTCCATTATTTTTTGAAAGGTTTCTAACTTAGTATTCATTCAGTTTAAGTCATATTGAGCGTGAAATTTGATTTATGACATAGTCACGATATTTAAGTAGCGGAACGTAAGAAATAGAAGCAGGGAGAGGCTTAGAGGATGAAAAACCTTTGTGTTATTCAATAATTGGCTTCACCTCCACGTTCCTGCCTGATCCCCATAACCCACAATTTCCCTGCAACATAGAAATATTTCCATCTCAGTCTCAAATATATCTAATGATCCAGCATTCACAACTCTCTGGGATGGAGTATTCTCAAGGTTCACAACCAACCGAGAGAAGACATTAAAAAAAAAACCTTTATCTCAGCAAAATGCAACGTACTGGAGGAACTCAATGGGTCAGGCAGCATCTGGGGAGGGAACCTCATCTCAGCCTTATTCTGATCTGGTTTTTGATTCTATCAAGCCTCTTCAGTATTGTATATATTTTCAGCAAGATTAACTCATTTTTCTAAACTCTGAAGAATAGGTAAAACACAGTGTTAGAAACTTGCAGGTGCATCCTACTATGGCAATATATTACCAATATCCTTCTAGATTTAGGGGCAGTTTCTTCCCACCGGTTATCAGGCAACTGAACTGTCCTCTCACCAGCTATAGAGCGGTCCAGACCTCCTATCTACCTCACTGGAAACCAAACTATCTTTAATCTGACTTTACTGGACTTCATCTTAGCCTTTACGCTGTATCTGTACACTGTGGACGGCTTGATTGTAATCATGTGTAGTCTTTTCGCCGGCTGGATAGCACGCAGCTAAAAGGCTTTTCAGTGCCACAGCGGCAGTGTTGCTGACTTACAGCGCGAGAGACCCGGGCTCGATCCTGACTACGGGTGCCATCTGCACAGAATTTGGACGTTCCCAATGCGTGGGTTTTGTCTTCGGATTCCTCCCACATTCCAAAGATGTACAGGTTTGTAGATTAATTGGCTAAATTATCCCTAGTATGTAGGATGCAAAAACTGGGATAACCTAAAACTAATGTACGGGTGATTGTTGGTTGGCAAGCACCTGGTGGGCCAAAGGGCTTGATTACACACTATATCTCCAAAACTAAAAACTAAAACCCTCAAAATAATTTTCTATTCTATTCCACTTTCAACAGCTCAAAAGCTGTGCCTATTTATTCACCACAAATTTTGCTGTAATTCCTTTTTCTCCCTCGCTCATGTCTGCATTTTGGATTTCCAAAGAATAATGGTTAGTTGTTCAGACTTTGTCAGCCCATTTGTGGGCTCACCCAACACCCTTTTTGATTTTATTAGTTTTTATGGTTACTATCCCATCCCTTGCTGCCTGTGCAAAGTATGGGCTCACAACCTCTAACACATTCCATCGTTTAATGTAAGAAAATAACTGCAGATGCTGGTACAAATCGAAGGTATTTATTCACAAAATGCTGGAGTAACTCAGCAGGTCAGGCAGCATCTCAGGAGAGAAGGAATGGGTGACGTTTCGGGTCGAGACCCTTCTTCAGACTGATGTCAGGGGGGCGGGACAAAGGAAGGATATAGGTGGAGACAGGAAGATAGAGGGAGATTTGGGAAGGGGGAGGGGAAGAGAGGGACAGAGGAACTATCTAAAGTTGGAGAAGTCGATGTTCATACCACTGGGCTGCAAACTGCCCAGGTGAAATATGAGGTGCTGTTCCTCCAATTTCCAGTGGGCCTCACTATGGCACTGGAGGAGGCCCATGACAGAAAGGTCAGACTGGGAATGGGAGGGGGAGTTGAAGTGCTCGGCCACCGGGAGATCAGTTTGGTCAATGCGGACCGAGCGCAGGTGTTCAGCGAAGCGATCACCGAGTCTGCGCTTGGTTTCGCCGATGTAAATAAGTGCAGTTTAGTGCGATGTTTAGTGTGCTGGCCAACATGTCCAAGACACAAGGACAGCGTAGTTTATGCAAAGCTTCGACACAGACTTCTTCTGGGAATGTCTACATGCATTATTGCCAGTGACATTGGAGTTCATTGCGCAACATGATCCTTAAATACCTTAAACCAATGATTATTGTTTGTAACCTTTACTACTTATTCTACACCTCAACTCAAAAGGATCCCACTGCTGGGAGAGTCTAGGACCAGAGGTCATAGCCTCAGAATTAAAGAGCGCTCTTTTAGAAAGGAGGTGAGAAGGAACTTCTTTAGTCAGAGGGTAGTTAATCTGTGGAACTCATTGCCACAGAGGGCAGTGGAGGCCAAGTCAGTGGATATTTTTAAGGCAGAGATAGACAAATTCCTGATTAGAACGGGTTATCGGGAGAAGGCAGGAAAATGGGATTAGGAGGCATGATTGAATGGCGGAATAGACTCTATTGGCCAAATGGCCTGGTTCTGGTCCTATAACTTGTGAACAGCCAAGGGCTGACGTAGTTTCAACACCTGCTGGGAATTTGCTTATCTCCATCATTTTGTGTCTATCTTGGGTCCTCAATGACATTGGCTGCCTTTCCTGTTGATCCCTTCGATGATGGGGAGGTCATTGATATATGGAAATAACCGCCCATGGTAAAAATCACATCGTATACAATAAGCAAACTGTGCTCATGAAGTGAACCCACCGAGTGAGATTGGTGTCGCATTTAATGTACGTTTTGTTCTATTTTTAACTCTGTGTATGTGGGGGGGTGGTGGGGGGGGGGGTGGGGGAAACCTTTTTTTCTAATCTCTTCCTCAACGGAGATGCGACCTTTACCGTGTCGTGTCTCCGTTCGCGCTACGGCCTAACATCGTGGAGTCGGCGGCCTCCAGCTGGGATCGACCATGAAGACTCCGGTCGCAGGGCCTGGACTTACCATCTCGGAGGCTTCGGCCGTGGGCCCTGCAGACCGCAACATCGGGAGTTCGCAGGTCCCTGGCTGGCGACCGGCTTTTGGGAGCTCCAGCCGTAGCAGCTTCGACCGCCCCGAAGCGCGAGGTACGATCGACCCGCTCGCAGGCCCTTCATCGCCCTGCGTGGCCTGGCCGCGGCACTTTCCATCGCCCGGTGGGGGCTCAGGACCTTCATCGGCCTGCTCGGCTCGGCCCTGGGACTTTCCATCGGCCGGTGGGGGCTTCAAAAAATTGGGAGCCTCGATCACCTCGTGGCACCACGGGAGAAGAATGAGGAGGAGATAAGACTTTTCTTTGCCTTCCATCACAGTGAGGGTGTGCCTGGAGCAATCACTGTGATGGCTGTTTGTGTAAAAATTGTATCTGTGTGTCCTGTGCTTTTTGTTGTCTACTGCCGGACCCTGACGTGAGAGGACGCTGGCGCTGTTTATTCGCCGCTTTTCCGTTAGGATAGTTTGTCTGTTTGTTTTTATGTTATGATTGTTCTTGTAAAGCGCTTTGAGCTCCCGATAAGGCGCTATATAAAATAAATGCTTATTATTATTATTATTATTATTTATTTAAATTAGCCAGGTACTTCAAATGTGTCACTCAAGACAAGGGTGGCTGGGTGACCAACATCGGAACATCCGCTGCAGGTGGGCAGAACTTTTCCGCAGCACTCACTGAATTAAGATTTCTCATTGCTTCATTTTTAACACTATTTTCAACAACTCTTGAACTTGAAGGGCACTAGATGTCACTGGAAACATGCAATTCTTGTAAACTGCCTCAGTGTAAACCACGACCTTAGGCCCTTGCACTAAAGTATGATTGTGTCTATTGTATAGTGAGATTGTTACTGAACTGTGTGCAAAATAATTGCACTGTAACCTGTGACGATAAAATACCATTGAACCATCCCCAATGTCTTGGCATGTTCTCACCAGCTCTGCCCAAATAAAAGAGTCTGACGTTCTCCCTACTCCAAAGCTGAGAGTGAGGGACTCTGAGATGGAGGAGACTGAGGCAAAGGAGTTTGTGAGTGGTGAACGTGGGCCACGTTTAGAACCAGGGACTGTCTTAAGGGAGCGCTTGACTTTCCCTCATTGCTTGCCTGCTCTTAAATATTGACATGTTACTGTCCCCGAGGAGAATCTTACACTTCTGCTGTCCTTCCTTCTTTCCACAGTAAAAGAGACTGTAACCTGAAAATGAACAGTATATGGAGGGAGCTGCCAGAGGAGGTAGTTGAGGCAGGTGCTATAACAGCATTTAAAAGGCACTTCAATGGTTCAATGGAAATGAACAGACAAAATCCCCTTCAGAAAACGGAAACTGAAGAATATGTATGATTGTCATAAATTTCATAAGTTCATAAGTCATTGGAGCAGAATTAGGTCTTTTGTCCAATTGAGCCCACTCTGCCGTTCAATCACGGCTGATCTATCATTCCCCTCTCATTTATCTGCCTTCTCCCCATAACCCCTGACCCCCTTACTAATAAAGAACATGTCAATTTCCATTTTAAAAATACCCATAGACTTAACCTCCACAACCGTCTGTAGCAATTAATTCCACAGCTTCACTTAACTGCAGTTTTGATGGTGAAAGAGGTAATAATATCTACAAAAGACACAAACTGCTGGAGTAACTCAGCAGGTCAAGCAACATCTCTGGAGAACATAAATAGGCGATGTTTCGATCCAGTCTGTAGAAGTGTCCCGACCCAAAATGTTGTCTATCTCTCTTCTCTGGAGATGCTGCCTGACCCGCTGAGTTACTTCCAATACTTTGTGGGGGTTTTTTTGTCAACCAGCATCTGCAATTGCTTGTGCCTCATACATCGTTATGATCTACTCAGTTCACAACCATCCTTAACTCAGGCTTGGCCCAAACATCTCTCAGGCCTGCAAACATTTAGAATGCCAGAGACGTTTTACCTTTCTGCTGAACAATTTTGGTCGGACTACAAAAATAATTAGCACTGCAGGAATACCTCTTCTTATGCAAGTTAACCATAATAACCTTCCTAGGTCACGACTAGTAGTTCATGCCAGATCATACAAATGGTTGCCCACACATGCATTAAGCAAATGAAAGACATCTATTTGGAAATTGAGAACTCAATATTTCGATCGATTGATTGAAAGATGCACCACGGAAACAGGCCCTTCGGCCCATCGAGTACATACCGACCATCAATCACCCGTTCACACTAGTTCTGTGTTATCCCATTTTCACAACCCCTCCCTGCACACTAGGGGCAATTTACAGAGGCCAATTGGCCAACAAACCCACACATCTTTAGAATGTGGGAGGAAACCAGGGTACCCGGTGGAAACCCATGAAGTCACAGCGAGAACGTGCAAACTCCACACAGATAGCACCCGGGGTCAGGATGAAACCCGGGTCTCTGGCGCGGTGAAGCAGCAACTCAACCAGCTGTGTCACTGTGGCGCCAAATTATATTGTGCCGCCATCTTATTTTGGAATACGAATAGCATAGAGCTTCCCTGACTCGCAAGGCAAAGTTGATACTTGCATTTTTTGCCAACCAGGGACTCAGCCCTAATGCTCTTTGCAACATTTACCTTCAGATGTTACAATGGATTGTAGCAACTTGCAAGAGTCACTTTTTGATGGATTCGACTGTTTTACGGTTCTTATCTCCTTGAATCAAAAGTTGACAATAAATATGAAAAAGATATCTCCAGCTGCCTGATAAATGGGGCTATTGAGCATAGCCAAGGACGTTACACATAGTCTACGCACGGAAGGAAACTGGAGCAGAGTTTCCTCATCTGTTTTGTAAATGGCTCTATTCTCCCTTCACCACTGTTCCCTTACCTTCTCATCCCGCAGAATAACTCACTCCTGTCTATTGATATTACTTCTCTTAATTCTTATTCTTCTTTTTCACACTGGCCACAGATCTGATGAAGAACTGTAAAAAACAGAGCATCCAAGCTGTGCATTACTCTGTGGTAACAAAGAACTGATTTATACCAAATCTGGACCAAATCTTTAAACCATATCTGGTTTATACCAAGGATTGACAACAAAATGCTGGAATCACTCAGGGAGTCAGGTAGCATCCCTAAAGAACTTGGAAAGGCGCCGTTTCAGGCCTGAAGAAGAGTTCGGACCCGAACCATCACCTATCTAGAGAAGGAATGGGTGATGTTTCGGGTCGAGACCCTTCTTCAGACTGATGTCAGGGAGGCGGGACAAAGGAAGGATATAGGTGGAGACAGGAAGATAGAGGGAGAACTGGGAAGGGGAGGGGAAGAGAGGGACAGAGGAACTATCTAAAGTTGAAGAACTCAATGTTCATACCGCTGGGCTGCAAGCTGCCAAAGCGAAATATGAGATGCTGTTCCTCCAATTTCGGGTAGGCCTCACAATGGCACTGGAGGAGGCCCATGACAGAAAGGTCAGACTGTGAGTGGGAGGGGGAGTTGAAGTGCTCAGCCACCGGGAGATCAGGTTGGTTAAGGCGGACTGAGCGAAGGTGTTGAGCGAAACGATCGCCGAGCCTGCGTTTGGTTTCGCCGATGTGAAGAAGTTGACATTTAGTTGAGTTAAAAAGAGATGCTGCCTGACCTGCTGAGTGAAAAATGAGATGCTGCCTGACCTGCTGAGTTACTCCAGCATTTTGTGATACCTTCGATTTGTACCAGCATCTGCAGTTATTTTCCTACATCACCTATCTATGTTCTCCAGGGATGCTGCCTGACCCATTGGGAATTTACTCCAGTATTTTGTGTCAACTTCTGCCCATCACTCTTTTCAATGTATGAACTTATCCATGTCATTTATGTATCAGGCAGCTAGTAATTGCCCAAGAGTGACATCGTTTAGTTTAGAGATACAGCACGGAAACAGGCCCTTCGGCCAACAGAGTCCGTGCCAACTCACTAGCGTTATCCTGCACACTAGGGACAATTTACATTTACACTAAGTCAATTATCCTACCAACCAGTTCGTCTTTGGAGTGTGGGAGGAAAGCAAAGATCTCGGAGAAAACCCACACAGGTCACGGGGAGAACGTACAAACTCCGTACAGACAAGCACTCGTAGTCAAGATCGAACCCGGGTGTCTGGAACTGTAAGATAGCAACTCTACCGCTGCGCCACCGTGCCGACATAGATTAGTTCTGATTTTATTTATGTATTTTCTTTCCCAATAATTTACATATAAAACTTTCAAAGAAGTATAACAAACACACAGGATGCTTTACAGAAGTGTCCATTATCAATATTAACTTGCTATGTAATTGCTTCTCTCTATTTGATGCACGTAAGTGAGAAGTATTTATCCTACCATCAATTGGTGGGGATTTATTGCACTGTGAATCACAGCGGCAGATTAATCTGCCACAGGTGTGCATGTTACACACAGGTGTGCATGTTACACACAGGTGTGCATGTTACACACAGGTGTGCATGTTACACACCACCAGGCATTATTTAAATACACACACTTTAAGTTGGGAAAATGAAAGGTAGTTTGAACCATTGACTGCTATAAGATAGAAACAAAAGCATTCTATTATAACATGTTATCAACATATTTATCAACACAGGTGGTGCTGTGGTAGAGTTGTTGCATTACAGCGAATGCAGCGCCGGAGACCCGGGTTCGATCCCGACTACGGGTGCTGTCTGTATGGAGTTTGTACGTTCTCCCCGTAACCTGCGTGGGTTTTCTCCGAGGTCTTCGGTTTCCTCCCACATTCCAAAGACGTACAGGTTTGTAGGTTAATTGGCTTGGTAAATGTAAAAATTGTCCCTAGTGGGTGTAGGATAGTGTTAGTGTACGGGGATCACAGGTCGGCACGGACTCGGTGGGCCGAAAGGGTCTGTTTCCGCGCTGTATCTCTAAACTAATACTGTCATGTGGTCATACAGCATAGAAACAATCCATTCAGCCCAACTCATCCATGCCAACCAAAGATGTCCCATCGAAGCTAGACTCATTTGCCTGCATTTGACCGATAGCCCACTAAACTTTCCAATCCATGTAGCTGTCCAAGTGTCCAGGCGAGGAGAGGGATGTCGGTTAGCGGGCCGAACTAGTCACAGATGACGGAGGAGGCCCTGCAGCATCCTGGGGCTTGCCTGGGCTTACCTGGATCGGGGGGGGGGGCACCAGTACATCCACCATCCTGGGGCTTGCCTGGGCCTACCTGGATCGGGGGTGCTCCAGTACATCCACCATCCTGGGGCTTGCCTGGGCCTACCTGGATTGGGGGTGCTCCAGTACATCCACTATCCTGGGGCTTGCCTGGGCCTACCTGGATCGGGGGCTCCAGTACATCCACCATCCTGGGGCTTGCCTGGGCCTACCTGGATCGGGGGTGCTCCAGTACATCCACCATCCTGGGGCTTGCCTGGGCCTACCTGGATCGGGGGCTCTTGTACATCCACCATCCTGGGGCTTGCCTGGGCCTACCTGGATCGGGGGCTCCAGTACATCCACCATCCTGGGGCTTGCCTGGGCCTACCTGGATCAGGGGTGCTCCAGTACATCCAGTATGTGGACTTTGCACTTTTTCTTTCTCTTTTGTAAATGACGCCAACATGTCACTGTGCAGTGCACACGTGACAATAAAGAACCATTGAACCATTGAAGTGCCTTTTAAATGCTGTTATAGCACCTGCCTCAACTACCTCCTCTGGCAGCTCCCTCCATATACCCTCCATCCTCTGTGTGGAAAAAGTTGCCCCTCAGGTTCCTTTTAAATTTTGCCCCACTCATCTTAAGCCCATGTCCTCTGATTCTCGATTCCCCCTACCCTGGGTAAAAGACTATGCATTTACCCTATCTAGTCCCTCATGATTTTATCCACCTCTATAAGATGACCCTTCAGCCTCCTGCACTCCAAGGAATATATTCCTAGCCTGCCCAACCTCTCCTTATAGTCACCCATTTATTTTGCTTGCTTTCCCTCCATTTTGTTGCCTGACTACTTGTCCAAGGCTTCTCACGATCGATATCAATAATTTGGCTGATGAGGCCGATTGGCATATTTCCAAGTTTGCTAATGACACGAGTGTAGGTTGGATTGTGTGTATGAAGGAAGATGGAAGGAGACTTCAAGGGGATATGGACAAGTTGAGTGGGAGGACGAGAGCAAAGCAGATGGAATATAATGCGGAAAAATGTGAGGTGCATATCACTGAAAGACAGTGAGGGATTTGGCAGTGTTGATTTTCACACTGAACTGGATGCACTTGTACACAAGTCACTGAAGGCCAATGAGTGGGCGAAGCAAGCGAGTTCAAAGTAAATATTTTGCTCGCCTTAATTACGTGAATACATTGGTTAGGGGAAGAATTAATGCACTTTTTGGGGCATTTCTGAGATTGCACCTGGAGAATTGTGTACAGTTTTGGTCAACCTATGCACTTGCCGATGTATTGAATGCAGAAATTATCATTGGTTGAGCTTATAGGACTTGGTATTACAATCCCTACTGTAATCGGCACCTTCTTAATCTCTTGAGTGGGGGTAGGGATAAAGACTTCATTGGGGTCATCAGGTGGGCACCCTCCTTCCTTGGTGTTTCGTTAATAGGCCCACGACACCTCCAGAGGGCTCAACAGCGATACCTGGCGTCCCAGGGGCGCTCCCCTCCGTTTTTACCCCTGTTGCTGGTCATTTTGCAGCCCAGTTGGAGTCTTTCCTCTTCAGCCACAGCCAGTTGCTGCTTCGCTCGGCAACCTCTGACAGCGACCTGACGGCTTGCCGGAAGGCCTGTCCTCGGACTCCCATTCCCTTCAGGAGTCTGGTTGTTGACATGGCTACAAACCCTCTACAACCAACCTCTACAGGGACTAGTTCCAGGCAAGGCAGGTTTACCGTATAAGGAGAGATTGATGAGGTTGGGACTGGATTCTCTAGAGTTTTGAAAAATGAATCAGGATCAGAAGATAGCATTCTTGGAGGGGTTTTATAGATTAGATGCAGAGAGAATGTTTCTCCTGGTAGAGAAACCGAGAACTAGATGCACAGTTTCAGATTCAGGATAGGGATGAAGAAATATTTATTCACTCTGAAGATGATAAATCTTTGGAATTCTCTACCTTGGAGGCTTATTTAGTTTAGTTTAGTTTTGTTTAGAGATACAGCATGGAAACAAATCCTTCAGCCCACCGAGACCGCACCGACCAGCGATCGCACACTAGCACTCCTAGCACTCCCGCACACTAACACTCTCCCACACACCAGGGACAATTGACAATTTTCACCGAGGCCAATTAACCTACAAACCTGTACGATTTTGGAGTGTGGGGGGAATTCGAAACACCCAGGAAAAACCTATGCGATCACAGGGAGAACATACAAACTCCATACAAACAGCACCCGCAGTCAGGATCAAACCCTGGTCTCTGGCGCTGCTGGGCAGCAGCTCTACCGTTGCATCGCTTTGCCGCCTAGTGCAAGTGCCACACTAACATTGAGCAACCCCTACCCATTTCAACAGAACAATGGGCTTCAAATGCACCAGAAAATAGGAGATTAATGGTGGAATATTGTCCGAGTGATTTATTCATTGTTTCCAAGCTTTCTATTCTGCCAGCTGCACTTTTGTGGCCCTTCATGTCTGATCGCACCAGAGGCCCCAGCACTGCAGACATACAGAATGGGGTCAGCACAGCACACTGCATGGGGTTGAGAGGGAAAGATAGATCAGCCATGATTGAATGGTGGAGTCGACTTGATGGGCCGAATAACCCAATGCTGCACCTAGAACTTATGAACTTAGTAACCTATATGGGGGAAACCCACACAGTCCCAGGGAGAATGTCTAAACTCCACACAGACAGCACCTGAGGTCGGGATCGAACCTAGGTCTCTGGCGCTGAGGCAGCAGCTCTATCAGCTGTGCCACTGTGCGTCCAGTGTTTGCTTGTGCTCAGCCCTGGTCCAAACCTCCGCCTTCCGATGGACAAGGGACCGATTTATCTCTGCTGCCAGCTGGCAGTTGTATATTGATCGACCAGATCAATATCAGTACATCCTGGCCCATTATGTAAAGGAACCAATAATTACTGATAGTAACTGAAACTTAATCAACAGATGGTTATGAAAGATGCACATTACATGAACAGATCTAAGAGTTGCTTGGCAGCAAAAGTGTTCATCGACGTGGCACCTTGTTGTTGACCTGTGGAGTTGTTCTTTGTGAATATTGTCATCAGGTACCCCAACCCCTGGTACCCCAACTTTCAGCCTCTCTATTTTTCCGTCTCCAATTATCTTTGTTGCCCAGATCTAATGTATATTTCCAAGCCAGTTACCGCATGCCACCAGGTGGCGCCGCACGATGGCAGCCTCGCCAACAGTCTGTCCCGTCCCTTTCTTCTCTTGTTTGGTTTTAGTCTGTATGTTTTAGTGTATCTTTAGTTTTGTATTATGTGGAGGGTGGTTGGGGGGGAATGGGGGAAACTTTTTTTTATCTCTTTCCTCGACGGAGATGCGACTTTTTCCGTATCGTATCTCCATCCGCACTGCGGCCGAATATCGTGGAGCTGGCGGTCTCTTTGCTGGGGATCGACATCGGGAGCTTCAACCGCGGGAGCCTGCTGACAACATCGTGGAGCTCGCGGTCCCTTGTTTAGGGATCGACTTTGGGAGCTCCAACCGCAGGAGCTTCGACCACCCCGATCGCGGGAGCTTCGATCGCCGTGACGCGGGAGCGTTGATCGCCGGCTGCGGGAGCTTCGATCGCCCCGACCGCGGATGGTTCGACTGCCCCGACCACGGGAGAAAAGGAGGGAAGATGATAATACGTTATTGCCTTTCATCACAGTGCGCTGTGGTGGATGATTATGTTAATTTTAATGTAGTTGTGTGTCTTGTTGCTTTTTTTGTATGACTGTATGGCAAATCAAATTCCTTGTATGTTTTTACATACTTGGCCAATAAATTAATTATAATTACAATTACAGTTACAGTATAAGCCAAACTCAGCTTGTGGTAAACCCTGCATTCCCTCACCCCCAACAACCCCACCCACACCCTAGTTGTCCTACTAGTTCCACTGCATCCTTGTATCCCTTCGTTATCACCTCTTCCCCAGCCAACGATGGACCGTAATGGGCTCCACCCTTCCTTGGTCATCCGTTGCCGGCCCAGCTTTGTTCTGTAATTTTCTTACTTCCAGCCCCCTCCCTCCCCTCTAATTTCAGTCTGAAGAAGGGTCCCGACCTGAAACATCACCCGTCCTTTTTCTCCAGAGATGCTGCCTGACCCGCTGAGTTACTCGAGCACTTTGTGCCTATCTTCAGCTTGTGGTTGCTGGTCCCATCCCCAATCGCTGCCCCCAAAGCTCAACCACAAGGCACAGTTCCTATTCTGAGGAAGTGCAACACCTTGTCACTTGTGCCTGAAGTTCCGTGCATCAGTTGCAATATAGAGGACCGATGATTCTAACAGTTGGTGATGCCACATTCTTGTGCCCACCTAGTGCAGCCCTCAAGGCACTCTCAGAATGTTGAACACTTTAATTAAGCCTGTCACGTCAGCATAATTACATGAGCACAGCACAGACAGAGAGCTTTGAAATAATAGGGACACACTTCTCAGACCAATCTTGCACAAAGCTATCATGGAGATACTAAGGATTGTAGTGTGTCCAAAGGGAGCCTGTCCCATCTTAGAGGAAGGAGGGGAATGTAACAAAGGTAACATTTCCAATATGTCAACATCCCAAGATCAAAATTTAAATCAGATCCTGAAATTCAAAGCTACGTGCAAAATTTTGAGTTGTACGATTGTAAAATAAATGCATTTCAAATAATTTAATGGCTCATTGAGAATGTTTTATTATAATATTAAATGAGCTCAGTAAAATTGAACATCCTTTAATTTCAAAATTACGTTCAGGTTTTTATGTTTATAACCTGTTTTTATCTCCTCTCCTTTTTTGTTCCTGAAGGCATTGAGTTTTTCATTGAAGCACAGTTAAAAAGGAAACAACTGCCGCACCCAACTAATTTTCAACTATGGGGTCCCATCACAGGTCCTATCCAAGCAGATGCCAGCATAGTAGTCCTTCCACTCGGAGCTGTGGGATAGTAATCAACAATAACAACTCTTGCTGATTTTCCCACAGATACCAAAGTTGATTATGCACCTTCATCATGCTTCAGGTGAAATCACCCCTCAGGATATTGTGTGCATCTACTTTGGGACTGTATGGCACAATTACTCTCCAAGTAAAACCGATGTCTTAATCGGTCTGAAGAAGGGTCCCAACCTGAAATGTTGCCTGTCCATGTCCTCCAGAGATGCTGCCTTGTATTTACTCATCGAGTCATAGAGTCATACTGAACAAAAACAGGCCCTTCAGCCCAACTTGTCCATGTCGACCAAGATGCCCCATCTTCGCTACTCCCATTTGCCCACGTTTTGCCCATATCCCTTTAAACCTTTCCTATCCATGAACCTGCCCAATAAGTACATCAACTTGAGCAGGAAAACTGTGCAGTTTTGGCATATTAAATAATAGTTTTGGAAAATCTTGATGACAACATTTTTAATTAAATGGTTACCGCTATATTTCTTTCATTGGGCGAAAAAAATAAGTGCCTTTCTTTTCTTTAAATTACTTTGCAGTACTCTTGAGTATGGATATTTTGATGGCACATCAGTCTTCCTGCAATATCTACAGCAGGAGTGCTCTGGAGGAAGGTGCCATGAGTGAACTATTACTGGAATACTCGAGGAGCAGCTTATAGCGTATGCAAGATAGAGTCAGAGCGATTTACTGGAGTAGAACTCCACCAGAGCTTATTAACTGCAAAATAGCCTCTGGGTTTCCAGACATATTTTAGAGTAATAAACGTGTGAAACCTATTGCTTTTGTAAAGTTAAATTGTGAAAATAATTCTTGTCCATCATATTTTCTTTTTTCCCTGAACATTTCTAGCAAAATTGAGATCAAGATACACAGAAGACTGGTGTCAGTCTAACTTCTATTTATTTTCTGTCAGAACTGTTATGGAGACTATTAGACCTCATTGATATTCTGCATGTGCCTTTAACAAGTGGACGTTAAGCATTGAGCAGTAAGGATGAATTGCTAATTCTGTACTATATGCTCTCTGTAAAAAAATCTCAGGTAGAACAAAGAATGTAACATAAAACAGTACAGCTCAGGAACGGTACCTTCAGCCCACAATGTCTGCGCTGAACCAAGAGCAAGACAAACTCTCGTCTGCCTTCACATAATCTTCTCTATTCCCTGCATATCCATATGACTGTTCAAAAGTGTAGAAAGGAACTTCTGATTGACTGCTCAAAGGTCTCTTAAATGCCACTATTGTATCTTCCTCCAACACCACCCCCGGCAGCACATTCTGGGCACTTATAACCCTCTATGTAAAAAAATTACCCCCACAACTCCTTTCAGCTTTGCCTCGCTCAATGCAAAGCTATGCCTCTTGTATTTGATTTTTCCATCCTGGGGAAAAGGTTCTGACTGTCTACCTTATCCATGCCTCTCATAATGTTATATACCTCCATCAAGTCTGAGTGTAGCCTCCGGCATTTCAGGGAAAACAATCCACGTCTGTCCAACTTCTCCCTGTAGCTAATATGTCCTAGCGGCATTCTGGTAAACCTCCTCTGTACGCTCTCCAAAGCCCCCACATCCTTTCTGTAATGGGATGACCAGATCTTTACCCAATACCACATACGCCACCGAAGCAAAATCCTATAAAGCTGCATCATGAATTCCTGACTCATACTCAATCCTATGGAAGCAAGCAGAGCATATGCCTTCTTTACCACTCTATCTAGTAAGTTGTAATGAATAATAGCGGTTGATCGAGTTGACATCAATAATGCCTTCATCAATCTGAAGAAGGGTCCCAACCCGAAAAGCCATCTATGTACTCGAGAGATGATGCCTGACCCGCCAAATTACTCCAGCACTTTGTGTTTTCATCAATTTTAACGTTGCCGTTGAAACTAAAGGCACAGGATCCGAGATATTTATTGGTTCTTGAAGTAAAATTATCCTCTCTGCCCTCACAATACAACATACAAACATAATTACCGGAGAAAGTGGATGTATACAGCACAAGGCAAATGTTATTGATTTCAGATTCTCCTCCTACCCACTCTGAAATCTACTAATTGCATCTACAATAGAAATCATGGATATGCCTCCAGCAGCATTTCAAAGAATACATGGTTACAGAAGTTTGAAAACACATCCTTTCAGATTCAGGGACAGTTTCTTCCCCGTTGTTATCAGGATACCTAACCGTCCTCTCACCAGCGAGAAAGCAGTCCTGACCTTCCATCTACCTCATTGGAGACCTTTGAACTATCTGTAATCGGCCATGGCTCTTTCTTTGTGTCTGCCCATCCACTCCACTCCATCGCTACATTGCAATATTGCAATTTGTTCAGGAAACATTCTTATCCAATGAATTTGTTTTGATCCCTTTCACTTGCCAATGCAACTTTTCCCCGTCGTGCAACGTAAAGTTGTTTCCTTTAGCTTAGTTTCGTTTAGAGACACAACGCGGAAACCACCAAGTCCGCGCCGAACAGCGATCCTCGCACACTAACACGATCCTACACACTAGCGACAATTTACAATTAAACCAATCCAATTAACCTATAACATGTTCCCAATGTTGGGGGAGTTCAGAACAAGGGACCACAGTTTAAGAATAAGAGGTAGGCCATTTAGAACTGAGATGAGGAAAAACATTTTCAGTCAGAGAGTTGTGAATCTGTGGAGTTCTCTGCCTCAGAAGGCAGTGGAGGCCAATTCTCTGAATGCATTCAAGAGAGAGCTGGATAGAGCTCTTAAGGATAGCGGAGTCAGGGGGTATGGGGAGAAGGCAGGAACGGGGTACTGATTGAGAATGATCAGCCATGATCACATTGAATGGCGGTGCTGGCTCGAAGGGCCGAATGGCCTCCTCCTGCACCTATTGTCTATTGTCTATAAACGTCTTTGGGGTGTGGGAGGAAACTGGAGCACCCGGAGAAAATCCATGCAAGTCATGGGGAGAAAGTAGAAACTCCACACAGATAAGCACCCGTAGTCAGGATCGGATTCAGGTCCCTGGCGCTGTAAAGTAGCAACTCTACCACAGCACCACTGTGCCACCAGTTGAGCAAAGATGCCATTTTTGTTCTCCTGCCCTTTTCACAATTGATTTCTATTCCGATTCTTTTTCTGCCATCTAAGATTCCACTTTTTATTCGCCTACAAGACAGCTGTTGTCTTCTCTCTTATCAATAAAGCACCCACTGTTCCATTGTAAATTAGCTTCATCTCATTCCTACCAGCAATCTGTTTTTCTGAGGCAATGTCATTATTTTCATTGTCTGCCTGAAGCCGTATTGCTAAACTCGCTCTGCTGCTTTATAAATGTAGAACACATTATCTTTCCCCTATTGATCGTTTTTTAGATTACTTTCTTTGCCTGAATACCACCATTTCATCCCTTGATTAGTTATAGCCTATATTCTATATTATCAGCTATAAAAATCACTAATATATCTATGCATACAAGACTGACTTATTAAGCTAGCAAGAGCTTTATATGGAGTGTGACTGTCATGCTTTAAGGTAGACCTGACAAGAATTTAATCCAGGCAAAATGTCATACAACTTTCAAAGGTCTCACCTCAATATCTTCTCACAATATCCCGCAGACATCAAATAGACCAGTTTAAGCAGTCTACTTTGATGATCTTCCCTCTTCCACAGTCCAATTAACCATTTCACTTCCCTTCCTTGGAACACAGGGTGACACAGCTGGTAGAGCTGCTGCTTCACAACATTAGAGACCCAGGTTCAAACCAGACCTCGTGTATTGTCTGTGTGGGGCTTATACCTTCTCCCTGTGATCACGTGGGTTTCCTCCAAGTGCTCTGGATTCCTTCCACGTCCCAACGACGTGCGCTTTTGTAGGTTAATTGGCCTCTGTAAATTGCTCCTGGTGTGCGAGGAGTAGATGAGAAAGTGGGATAACAGCACAAGTGTGAACAGGTGATAGATTGATTGTCATGGACTCGGTGGGCCGAGGGGCCTGTTTCCAGGCTGTCTCTCTAAACTCCACATGCATTTTAAAATGAGGTTGGCACTGAATAATGGGCAAGCAACATGAATAAAAATATTATTAAATTCTCTCAAACTTTAGGTCGTAATATTGTCAGAACGAAAACCAAACCCCACCTTTTTCAGTTAAAAAATAAACCCTGCAGAAATCAATTATTATAACAGAGAATGCTGGAAGCACTCAGCGGGACTGACATCATCAGTGGGGATAGAAAATGTGTTGATGTAACAGGTTAAGGATCTCCATCTTTGTTTTAGCTCAGGGCTAAAGGAATCGAGGGAAATGGGGAAAAAAGCAGGAACAGGGCACTGATTTTGGATGATCACCCATGATCATATTGAATGGCGGTGCTGGCTCGAAGGGCCGAATGGCCCACTCCTGCATCTATTTACTATGTCTATGTTCATGTTTACATTTCTGATCCCTGAAATCATTTGATTTGCTTTGCATTGTCCAATCTCATAGCTAATTTTACATTTTATAGGCTTGCAGTTCTGATCCTGGAACTGCCCAGATGGTTGGAGTAAACTGCTGAGGAAGCAACAATAGCATTTCTTTTGATGTGCACAATATCACACTGAAAATGAAACCCAGCACATTAGAGATTTTGATGAGTCAAACAAAGTGATTGGAATTATTTTTAGCCAGAATACTAGGTAGTATCTCATTGAGACATCATCTCATTTTTTGTCATAGCCTTGGTGTTCATTATTCAATTGTTTCTGCTAAAAATCATCCAAAGGAGCTTAATCCTTTCAAATCTGAATATTGACCTCTTTATTGTTTCCCATTTTTGTTTTGTTTGCCTTGAGATTTAGACAATAGACAATAGACAATAGGGGAAGGAGTAGGCCATTCGGCCCTTCGAGCCAGCACCGGCATTCAATGTGATCATGGCTGATCATTCACAATCAGTACCCGGTGCCTGCCTTCTCCCCATACCCCCTGACTCCGCTATCATTAAGAGCTCTATCTAGCTCTCTTGAAAGCATCCAGAGAATTGGCCTCCACTGCCTTCTGAGGCAGAGGATTCCACAGATTTACAACTCTGACTGAAAAAGTTTTTCCTCATCTCTGTTCTAAATGGCCTACCCCTTATTCTTAAACTGTTGAAAATTCTTGAAGCAAAATCAGTGCCAGTGTATTCCAACCAAAGTAATTGAAGTCAAATCTGTCGGTCTTAAAGCTGTCATCTTCGGTACGTGTCTTTTCCTTCCAAGATACTTTATTTATTCAATTCTCTTCTGAGCTCCCCATCTTCCATTCTTTCTCGGGCATTTCCTCATACTCTAGCTGTGTTCAACCCCATTCCTCAAGTTCTCAGAGTTGTTCTCCAGAGCCTTCTGTTCAGCAGTCCTATCTTAGGACTCTACTGATAATCCTCTCACTCGCTCTTGAGTCACAACCTCAACTTACCCTTAAGAAAAAGACACAAAATGCTCGAGCAACTCAGTGGGTCAGGCAGCTTCCCCGCAGAAGATGGATGGGTGACCCATCGGGTCTGGATCCTGCTTCAGACTGATACGAGCTTATCCATTTATGGAATCAGCAGTTTATAACAAAGAGCAGAGCAAGATAGACCACTCTGTCAAAATCACCCATACAATAAAATACAGTACAATACAATATATCTTTATTGTCATTGTACAGGGGTACAACGAGATTGGGAATGCGCCTCCCATACGATGCAATAATTTAATTAGCTAGTCAGTATTAATTTAAACAACCCAATGAAACAAATTGTAACAGTTTTAAAACAGAATAAAGTGCAAGTAGATCCGTGCCGGATCACGAATACTGAAGTGTAGTACTCAAAGGAGCCATTTTAGTAAGCAAAACCCACCGTCCGTTATGCCTCTCGCAGTGTAATCAGTGTTTTGGGGGAACAGTATGTGTGATGACACCATAAAAATGCAGAATATATCTCATCTATCAATTCACAGATTTTTGTTATTTTTCTTTTAAAATGTTTCTGCAAGTTTCTGCCCACTAAAATGACACCTTGAGACACTACGGTTTTTAGGGTCGAGTGGTCTATATTGCTCTGCTCTATTATCTTTGGTTTATAATACATAACTGATACCACAATTGACTTGGCGACCTTTTCGCTGAACACTTACGCTCATTCTGATCGCCAGATTGCCAACCATTTCAACGCCCCTTCCCATTCCCACACTGACCTTTCTGGCCTGGGGCCTCCTACATTGCCAGAGTGGGTCCACATGCATATGTGTGGAACAGCACCGCATATTTGGCCTGGAAAGCTTACAACCCACTGGTATCAACATTGAATTCTCTGATTTTAAGTAACTTCATCTTACATTCTCCTCCCCTAGCCTCCCACTCCTTCATCCGCCCTGATGGTGTTACCATCTCCACAGTTCTTCACATTGTTTCTCTTGAGATCACCTCTTCCTGTTGTACTTCGTGGTCTGGTACCTGTTGTACCTTTAGTGACTCTGGACGGACCACAAGTACACGTGTATAAAAGGTTACAATGCTGGAGCTCAACTCCAGGCTGTTTATTCCGTGGTCATCTGGATCCAGAGTGACCGCCTAATCACACCCATCACTTATATACACAGCCATACAAAGTAGTTCTTGGATACACAAAGTAGTCCCAGCAATATCACAACATCCCCCTTGTCTTATATATTACAACATCCCCCTTGTCTTATATAAAATTGTTTTCTTTACCATTCGAGGGCTAAAATATATTTAACAAAACCAAAACACAATTAAACACAATTGCTTTTTTTCGCCATCATGGTGGTCACTCCTCTGCGGAATTTCACTCATCGCCGGGTGGTCACTCATCTCCGGGTGATCACTCATCTCCATGTGGTCACTCACTCCGTGTGGTCACTCACTCCGTGTGGTCACTCACTCCGTGTGGTCACTCACTCCGTGTGGTCACTCACTCCGTGTGGTCACTCACTCCATGTGGTCACTCACTCCGTGTGGTCACTCACTCCGTGTGGTCACTCACTCCGTGTGGTCACTCACTCCCTGTGGTCACTCACTCCGTGTGGTCACTCACTCCGTGTGGTCACTCCACAGATATATATATTTATACAAAAGCATCAAATATAATACATTAAGCTTTCATTACACAGATCACTACACAGGTCATTAAACACAAAATATTCATTTTGTTCCATATCTTCCCCTCAAGAAGACGTGCTGTGTAGATCAAACGTAGTGTAGGCTCTAGATGCTCCACCACCATGATTTGCCTGCCACTGCTGGCCTCCCACTGCTGGGCTGGCACTGCTGGGCTGGGACTGCTGGGCTGGGACTGCTGTAATCGCGGTGCGCTGGCCCCGCCCACAAGTGCTCCCCGGCAGCTGCCGTTCAACTTTTTGAACGCGCTGCCGCTGGCCCCGCCCACAGGTGCTCCCGGCTCCGCCCACAGGTGCTCCCGGCAGCTGCCGCTCAAATTCGAACGCGCTGCCTCGGGCCCAGGGCCTCCCGACTCTACGGTCGACGCGCCTGGGTAAGTACGCAGTGCCTCGGCCTTACCGGCCGCCGCACCTCCGCGGGTGGTCGGTCCCTCCGGTCGCCGACCCCCTCCGGTCGCCGCACACCTCCATGGGTGTCGGTCTCCTCCGGGGCTCTCCCGGTTGCCGCACACCTCCATGGGTGTCGGTCTCCTCCAGGGCTCTCCCGGTCGCCGCACACCTCCATGGGTGTCAGCCTCCCCCGGTCGCCGCACACCTCCGTGGGTGTCGGTCTTCCCCAGTCACCGCACACCTCCGTGGGTGTCGGGTCTCCTGGTCTTTCCGGTCACCGCACACCTCCGTGGGTGTCGGGTCTCCCGGTCTTTCCGGTCACCGCACACCTCCGTGGGTGTCGGGTCTCCCGGTCGCCACACACCTCCGTGGGTGTCAGCCTCCCCCGGGGCTCTCCCGGTCACCGCACACCTCCGTGGGTGTCGGTCTCCTCCGGGGCTCTCCCGGTCGCCGCACACCTCCATGGGTGTCGGTCTTCCCCGGTCACCGCACATCTCCGTGTGTGTCGGGTCTCCCGGTCTTCCCCTGTTGCCGCACACCTCCATGGGTGTCGGTCTTCCCCGATCACCGCACATCTCCGTGTGTGTCGGGTCTCCCGGTCTCTCCCCCGCGAAGCAGTCGCAGGCTTCTAATCTCGGGCCTACACAGGTGCTGGGGCGCGACATGGGCCTACACGCACCGCCCTCAGCAGCTTGCAGCGTCACGTCGGCAACTCGGCGCCGACTACTGAGCAAGTAACTATACCAACTCACACTGGCCCTGTCGGGATGCACTCCAAACGTCCCGTACCGAGCTGGAAACTTTTCTTTTGTTTTGTTTCCCTTCAGGGCTTTTTTTTCTTCTTTTTAACCTTTTCTGCTCGGGCATGCTTCATTCCCTCCCTAGGCGAAACACCAAGCCGCTGCCACCATGTTGTTCTTCGTGGTCCGGTACCTGTTGTACCTTTCTTGTGACTCTGGACGGACCACGAGTGCACATGTTTAAGATGTTATCATGGTGCAGCTTGTACTCCATCCAGGCTGTTTATCCCAAGGCCGCCTGGATCCAGAGTGACCGCCTAATCACACCCATCACTTATATACACAGCCATACAAAGTAGTTCTTGGATACACAAAGTAGTCCCAGCAATATCACAACACTTCCCAGGCCAACAATGGACCTACCAGGCACTGCCCTGCCTGAGGTATTTGTGGCTGGCCTTGATTAGTCAATTCTCGCCTCCAGCACTTCACCTCTCCTCCCCCCCACCCCGCCAAACCCCTCCCACCCCCACCCTCTACTTTCAATCTGAAGAAGGGTCCCAACCCGAACGTCACCTGTCCTTTTTCTCCAGAGACGTCACTTGACCTGCTGAGTTACTCCAGCACTTAGTGTCTATCTTTGGTATAAACCAGCATCTGCAGTTTCTTGTTTCCTCAATGTTAGATAGAGCTCTTTAAGGATAGCGGAGTCAGGGGGTATGGGGAGAAGGCAGGAATGGGGTACTGATTGAGAATGATCAGCCATGATCACATTGAATGGCAGTGCTGGCTCGAAGGGCCGAATGGCCTCCTCCTGCACCTATTGTCTATTGATTCTCTGGCTGTTCTTTCTGTGCTTTACCAAAAAGCAACAGATTGTATCTTTCTGTCTGGGTTCCCGGTGGTCTGAATATTGATTAACCCAGGGCTATGAATATTGATTTATCTACTTTCAAGTAACCCACACGTTCCCTCCCTCTCTCCACATCCCTCCCCCACCCTATTCCTCTCACTAGTTTCACTGTTAGTATACCTTCATTATTGCCTCTTCCACAGCCAGTGTGGGCTCCACCTTCCTTGAGGCACCTGTGCCAGCTCTGATTTGTTCTGTATCTTTTCACACCTCTAGTTCCCCTCTCCCACGACTCTCAGTCTGAAGGAGGGTCTCCACCCGAAACGTTACCCATTCCTTCTCTCCAGAGGTGCTGCCTGACCCATTGAGTTACTCCGGCACTTTGTGTCTATCTTCGGTGTAAACCAGCATCTGCAGTTCCTCCTCCTCCAATTGGAATTGTTGGGCTTCACTCCTTTACTCAGTAATAAGTGGCAGACGTCTGATATCTGGGTGCGAAATGCAGATATTTTGGACATGCTGCAATGGGTGATGCTGCACCTGTCACTTCCTACTTTGAAGAGGTTCTCCTCCTCTCTATGACAAGAGTTCTACAACATCCTCTCTCGCTGCTCCCCATCTGTGCCATATCTCTAGACCCCCTCTACCCTGTCAGTCTGAAGAAGGGTCTCGGACCAAAACGTCACCCATTCATTTCTCTCCAGAGATGTTGCCTGTCCTGCTGAGTTACTCCAGCACTTTGTGCCTATTGTCAGTGTAAACCAGCTTCTGCAGCTCCTTCCTGCACTGTTCTCCATTGCTGGACACAATGCGAGGGGCCCAGCCTTGCAGGGAGACCCTGACATATTGCTGGGGAACTGCAGACTTGGTTGCTTGCTTCACGTTCTCGCAGCAGAAACTAATGACTACATGGTAAGCTGTTCAGCAAATGGTAAATGCTTAGCAACGGCAAATTGGGTTGCGTGAAAAGTCTGACGGGTTGCAAATGAAAAACAATTATATTTTTGCACTCTGAAGCATTGAAGGCCAGTCTCGGCAGATTCGCCGGGTTATTTCATTGCTGGATATCATGTGGGGCCCAGCTCGGCTGGGAAAGCCTGGCACAATGCTGCTAAAATGTTTCTCAGACTCAAATCCAGGTCAGTTATGGCACAGGATCAGACACTCCCTTTGTTTCTGTGGTATTCTAGGCTTGTTGATTCAGTGGCAAAGGATAAGGTTCTAGTGGGAGAGCCCAGAACAGAGGTCATCGCCTCAGAATAAAAGGACATACCTTTAGAAAGGAGATGAAGAGGAATGATTTTGTGATATCGTGGTGAATCTGTGGAATTCATTGCCACAGAAAGCTGCAAAAGCCAAATCATTGGGTATTTTTAAGGTAGCGTGAGATAGATTCTTGATTAGTAAGGGTATTGGGGGTTATGGGGAGAAGGCAGGAGAATTGGATTGAGAGGGAAAGATAGATCAGTCATAGACAATAGGCAATAGACAATAGGTGCAGGAGGAGGCCATTCGGCCCTTCAAGCCAGCACCGCCATTCAATGTGATCATGGCTGATCATTCTCAATCAGTACCCCGTTCCTGCCTTCTCCCCATACCCCCTGACTCCCCTATCCTTAAGAGCTCTATCTAGCTCTCTCTTGAATGCATTCAGAGAACTGGCCTCCACTGCCCTCTGAGGCAGAGGATTCCACAGATTCACAACTCTCTGACTGAAAAATCTTTTCCTCATCTCAGTTCTAAATGGCCTACCCCTTATTCTTAAACTGTGGCCCCTTGTTCTGGACTCCCCCAACATTGGGAACATGTTTCCTGCCTCTAACGTGTCCAACCCCTTAATAATCTTATACGTTTCGATAAGATCTCCTCTCATCCTTCTAAATTCCAGTGTATACATGATTCCATGATTGGATGGCGGTGTAGACTTGATGGGCCGAACGGCCTAATTCGGCCCCTATAACTTATGAACCTATGTAAAGATATCATTTAGAGATACAGTGCGGAAACAGGCCCTTTGGCCCACCGGGTCCGCGCCGACCAGCAATCCCCGCATATTAACACTTTCCTACACACACCAGGGACAATTTTTACATTTATCAAGCCAATTAACCTACAAACCAGTATGTCTTTGGAATGTGGGAGGAAACCGAAGATCACGGAGAAAACCCACGCAGGTCACGGGGAGAACGTACAAACTCCGTACAGACAGCACCAGTAGTCAGGATTGAACCCGGGTCTCGGGCACTCCAAGCGCTGTAAGGCAGCAACTCTACCGCTGCGCCACCGTGCCGTTTTAAACATTCCTTTTGTATAATATTTTCAATCATTCCTATGTATCCATGTGTGTTTTAATTATCACTTTGTTGCATCGTATGGGAGGCGCATTCCCAATCTCGTTGTACCCCTCCCTGTACAATGACAATAAAGATATATTGTATTGTATTGTTAAATGATTTTTTTTTTAATTGTTTATTATCATTATAATCGTTGCACAGCAGAGGCATTTGAACACAGACGACATTTGTGATTGCTTTGATAGAAGGGAAGGTGCCTCTGTTAAGTTCTTCATCAGTCATCGTTGCTTGTCAGACACCTTCCCCAGGGCAAGGCCTGTGGACTGTGTGGCTCAAGGCCTGACCACTACTCAGACCACACTTGCCAACTCCAGGCCATGGAGAGCCAACAGAATCAGTACCCTGCATCTGGTCCTAGTGAGTTGGGAGCATAAGGGGGAAGATCAAGTCCAGCAAGATTTAATAATATCGTTCCAATGATTAAATAACCAGAATTATGTAGGATACCCCTGCTGAGTCTGGCCTTCAATATTTCAGTCCAAAAATATAATTGTTTTTTCCTGTTGCAATCTGCCAGTCTGTTTACACCACTCAGTTTGCCTTTGCTCAGCATTTCCTACTTGCAAGACAGCATACCTTGCTCAGATCCAGATTCCCAGCCCCCCAAAAAAGCATTTCTTTCTCTATTATGCGATTTTTGAAAAGAGTAATCATTCTTTTTTTGCTGCTGAGAAAGCTCATAAAACAAGCAAAACTTGCCCAAGTCTGCAACAAAAACATTTTAAAGAAATGAAAGTCCTCTCATTGACTTGTACATTCAAATTCTCATATCTTCTAATAATTTCTTTATTTACATTTCTTTACTGCCATGTTTCAATTGTAAAATACACGCATTTGATTTCAAGGTCTGATCAGCAGCATTTTCCTGAAAGGATCATAAAATCAGTATGTCATTCCTTTAAATTTGTGCACTGGAACCAAACTGTTTTCCGATTAAGAATAGGTGACGTTTCAGGTTGAGACCCTTCATCAAACCTCTGCAGAAGGGGCTCAAACCAAAACGTGACCTATTCCTTTTCCCCCGACCCACTGAGCCACTCCAGCTTTTTGTGTCTATCATCGGTTTAAACGAGTTCCTTCCCACACTATTTTCCAATTAGTTGGATCAATTGAACTTGAGTCATAGAGTCATACAGTGTGGAAACAGGTCCTTCAGCCCAACTTGCCCACATCAACCAACATGGGCCATCGACAGTAGTCCCACCTGCCTACGTTTGGCCCATATATTCCTCTAAACCTGACCTATCCATGTACCTGCCTAAATGTTTCTTAAACATTGCAATAGTACCTGCCTCAACTACCTCCTCTGGCAGCTCATTCCATACAACCACCACCTTTGGTTTCCCCTCAGGATCCTATTCAATCTCTCCCCCTCACATTAAACCTATATCCTCTGGTTCTCGATCTAACCTTCCAGAGCACCCTACCTTGCAGAACCTTGTCGAATGCCTTGCTGAAATCCTTATATACAATGGAGCCATATATACAATGCAAGTATCTCCCTCAGAATACTCTCGTAATCTTCCAACAACAGATGTTAAGTGCACAATTGTTTATTTTCAACCTTTAAATGCATGAAATATTTTTTTAATAAACAGCTTTCTTACAGCATAAAGCAATATAAAATTTCAAAGTAAACAACTATTAAACGGTATGCTGGACTATTGAAATAGCAGATTACAGTACTGTGTTGATTACGGTGGCATAGTGGCAGAGTTGCTGCCTTATAGTGCCAAAGACCTGGGTTCGACCCTGACTATGTGTGCTCATCCGCATGGAGTTTGTACGTTCTCCCCGCAACCTGCATGGGTTTTCTCTGGGATCTTTAGTTTCCTCCCACAATCCAAAGACGTACAGGTTTGTCGGCTAATTGGCTTGGTATATGTAACATTGTCCCTAGTGTGTGGACTGCAGAGTTAATGTGCGGGGATCGCTGGTCGGTGCGGACGCGGTGGGCCGAAGGGCCTGTTTCCGCGCTGTATCTAAAAAAAAGTAACCCATAGAGCAGGAGTGACTATCCACGGGTCAGTAATTTCAAATGTCACCACGGCAGTTGCAGAATTTAAATTCAATGGGAAAAATATTAAAATTTAAGGGAGGAGAATTAGGTTTTTATTGATGAGCACAGATTGCTGTGAAAACTCATCGAGTTTAATAATATTTCTCAACAGAGGAAATCTGTCATATTTATCTAGTCATAATCATAGAGAGACATAGCGTGGAAACAGGCACTTCAGCCCAACTTGCCCACACCGGCCAACATGTCCCAGCTACACTAGTGCCACCTGCCCGCGTTTGGTCCATATCCCTCCAAACCTGTCCTATCCATGTACCTGTCTGACTGTTTCTTAAATGTTGGTGTAGTCCCTGCCCCAACTACCTCCTCTGGCAGCTTGTTCCATACACCCACCTCCTCTGGCGTAAAGATGACGCAATGTTCTTGCCAATATGATAGACTTTTAACTGTCCTCCGATGTGGTCTGGCAAACTACTCACTTGTAACATAAGCACCACATTAATGGACCGCAGAGGATCAAGAACATGCCTCACCAGCACCACTCCATTCCCAAACTTAATTAATGTTAAACAATAGGCTGTGAGATGTCAGCAGTCTTTGCATCCCACAAAATGAAGATATTGAAAGAAAAGCCCTTTATTTTCTTCATGGGATAAAGAAAGGTGGGAGCAGAATAGATAAAAAAGAGAAAAAGGGCTTAAACTGAGGAGATTAAATATTTCTCAATTTACTTAGGAATATTGAGCATCAAATTGTTTATTACTAATTGGTTAGTGTAGATGTGGAGCAAAAGCAATTAATAAAGTTAAAAGGGTATTTGTGCTCATGACCCTGTGGTGATTTAAGATTTGCCAGCACCACTGAATTTACTTCTGACATGCACAATAAATTCCATCTGGGATTCACCTCATCAGTAATTTCTGAATTTAGCCCCCAGTCAATTCCACTGCATGTTTTATTCAAGAGGCCTCCACATGCAGAACCCTTCATTAGTAGCGTTACTGTTCAGAATATTAAAACAAATCTTCAATTCTCAACTCCCTTTCCTCTCACACATTTTTCATACAAATATCAATACTTCTGTTGATTTTGTCCATCAATATTTCTGGAGTCCTCTTTACCAGCAGTTCCAGGGATGTTTTCAGTCACTACTCACCTGCTCCTGGGAGCTCCTTTCAAGCACGTTTTTAACCTTGAAACTGTTCTCCTTGCTTTCAAAAGCCCACTAAAAATAGATTTAAATTCCTCAGAGTGCCTCTTGTTCAGCTGCCCAAACTTTAGCAGAAACCCCATCGTTCACACATAAATGATAAATGAGGCAGATTCTACCTTCAGTTCAAATTCCTTGCATGCTGTGGTAAAGGAGAATTGACCGAGAAGACCCTGAATGTTGTACTGGTACTGTGTTTGTCTGTGCGTGTACAGTCCAAATTCGTACAGCAAGAAAAAATGAGTTTATAGTCATAAGGAATAGGAGTAGAATTAGGCCATTTGGCCCATCAAATCCACTCCACCATTCAATCATGGCTGATCTATCTCTCCCTCCTAACCCCATTCCCCTGCCTTCTCCCCATAACCTCTGACACCTGTACTAATCAAAAATCTATCTATCTATCGCGGCCTTAAATATATCAATTGACTGCCTCCACAGCCTTCTGTGGCAAAGAATTCTGCAGATTCACCACCCTCTGACTAAATACATTTCTCCTCACCTCCTTCCTTAAAGTACGTCCTTTAATTCTGATGCTATGACCTCTAGTCCTAGACTCTCCCACTAGTGGAAACATTGTCTCCATATCCACTCTATCCAAGCCTTTCACCATTCTGCATGTTTCAATTAGGTCCCCCCTCATTCTTCTAAACTCCAGCGAGTACAGGTCCAGTACTGACAAACGATCATCATAGGTTAACCCACTCATTCCTGGGATCATTCTTATAAACCTCCTCTGGACCGCCTCCAGAGCCAGCACACCCTTCCCCAGATATGGTGCCCAAAATTGCTCACAATTTTATCATTTTTTATTGTTTAGTCAGGCTGCATTTGGAGTACTGTGAGCAAATTTCTCATATGCACAAGTATGATGAGGTACAGGGAAAATGAAAATCGTGCTTGTAGAACTATCACAGGCAGGTAGTCTCAGACAAACACACAAACATAAATGTACATAACTTATGCATATGTAGAATGAGGGTCTGAAGAAGGGTCTCAACCCGAAGCTTCACCTATTTCTTTTCACCAGAGATGGTGCCTGACCCTCTGAGTTACTCCAGCATTTTGTCTTCAGTGTAAACCAGCATCTGCAGTTCCTTCCTACACAATAAGTTATACATTTATTATGCTTAAAATTCAGCAAGACGCGAAACAGATAAAGGACTGACAGCAAAACTAGTTTTTAGTGCATTACACAATTTTTTTAAAGTGCATGAGAAGGTAGGAGATGGCCTGGACTGTTGAGGTAAGAATAGGGTTGTGTCGATGGGTTCAAGAACCTGATAGTTGTAGGAAAGTAACTGTTACTGAACCTGGTGTGAAGCTGGTGACCTTTAGCTTCTGTACCGCTGCCTGATGGCAGCAGGGAGAAAAGAGGATGGTCCAGATGGTGGGGATCCTTCAGGATAGATGCCAATTTCTTGAGGTGGTGACACCGTCACCATTGAGATGCTTTCAGTGCTGGAGATGGCTGTGGCTGTGATCCACCACTCTCTGCAGTCTCTTAGGTTCCTGTGCGCTGGAATTGCCGCAACATGTCATGATATCTGTAGAAGTTTCATAACATCACAAGACCATAAGTGATAGGAGTAGAATTAGGCCATTCAGGCCCATCAAGTCTACTCCGCCATTCAATCGTGGCTGATCTATCTCTCCCTCCTAACACCATTCTCCTGTCTTCTCACCATAACCTCTGACACCCGTACTAATCAAGAATCTATCTCTGCCTTAAATATTTCCGTTGACTTGGCCTCCACAGCCTTCTGTGGCAAAGAATTCCACAGATTCACCACCCTCTGACTATAGAAATTAAAAGGTAGGAATGGGGTTTTGTCGATGGGTTCAAGAACTTGATAGTTGTAGGAAAGAAACCTATTTAAAAGAAAATAAATTGCCTAATTATAAGAGCGCCCTTTAATTCTGAGGCTATGACCTCTAGTCCTTGACTCTCCCACTAGTGGAAACATCCTCTCCACATCCACTCTATCTAAGTTTGATAGAGTACTCAGTGATGTGTCTAATCCTTTAAACTGGCGTGCCTTCCTCGTGATTACTTCTATGTGCTGGGCTCAGGACAGGTTATCCGAGTTGTTATCACCCAGGAGTTTGAAGCAGCTACCTCTGAACATCACTGACTCACCAATGATAACTCGCACGTGGTCCATCGACTTCCCATTTTTAAGTCAGCAATTGGCTCCTTGGTTGGACAGAAAGTGCTGGAGTAACTCAGCGGATCAGGCAGCATCTCTGGAGAAAAACGATGGCTGAAGTTTCCGGTCGGGACCCTCCTCCTTCAGACTTGGTTTTGTTGACGTTCAGCAAGAGTTTGTTGTTGCAGCACGAAAGAACCAGTTTTTTTTAATCACTCTCTTGTCTCTTCACCCACCCGTAATCCAACCAACCGCAATGGCCTCATTAGTAATTCATAGATGGTGTTGGAGCTATGGTGAGCCACACAGTCACGGGTGTGAAGAGACAAGAGCAGGGGGTCTCTGCACTCAGCCTTGAAGTACGCTTGTGTTGATGGCCAGTGAGGAGAAGATGTTGTTATCGTTCCTCACTGATTGAGGTCTGCTGATGAGGTAGTCCAGGATCTAAATGCAAAGGTACAGAGGTACAGAGGCCCAGGTCTTGGAGCCTGGGGATGAGTTTGGAATGGATGATAGCGGCGATCTCAATAAACAGCAACCTGATGCATTTGTGTAGGAAGGAACTGCAGATGCAGGTTTACGCTGAAGATAGACACAAAAAGCTGGAGTAACTCAGCGGGTCAGGCAGCATCTCTGCAGAAAAGGGAATAGTGACATTTTGGGTTGAGACCCTTCTTACTCTCAGTCTGAAGAAGGGTTTCGACCCGAAATGTCACCTATTCCTTTTCTCCAGAGATGCTGCCTGACATGCTAAGGCACCCCAGCCTTTTGTGTCTAACCTGATGTATTTGTTTCTGTTATCCAGACAGTCCCCAGCAGAGTGGAGAGCCAGTGAGATAGTGTCTACGGATGGCCTGATGTACAATTTGAAGCAGATCCAGGTCATTTCTGACTCAGGAGTTGCTTTGGGCCATAATTAACTTATCAAGGCGCTTCCTAACAGTGGATGTTAGTGTTGCCAGTTAGCAGTCACTGACGCAGGCCACCGTGCTCTTTCTGGGATCAGCACGTTGGTTGATGTTTTCAAACAGCGGAGAAACTCAGACTGCAGAAACGAGATTTGAAGATGTCCTTGATTGCTCTAGCCAGTTGGCCCACACGGGTCTTTAGTATTCGCCCCGTTACACCATCTGGGCTGGACACTTTACATGGATTCACCCTGTTGATTGATGCTCTGACATCGGCTTCAGAGTCTGAGATCACAGGGGCTGTGTAAACATGTCATTGTTTTCCCCTTCAAGGCATGGATAACAGGCATAGAGTTCATTGGGAAATGATACGCCATTGCCACAACTGCCATCCAGTTTCCCTTTATAGAAGGTGATAGTGTACAAGTCCTGCCACAGTTGTCAACCATGAGGAACCTGAGGGGCAACCTTTTCACACAAAGGCCAGTGGGTGCATCGAACGAGCTGCCAGAGGAGGTACTTGAGGCAGGGACTATTGCAACGTTTAAGAAACATTTAGACATATACATGCAAAGGATAGGTTTAGAGGGATATAGGCCAAACATGGGCAGGTGTGACCAGTGTAGATGGGACATGTGGGTCGGTGTGGGCAAGTCGGGCCAAAGGACCTGTTTCCATGCTGCATGACTATGACTCTATGACTCAGTGACTCATCCTTGATTCCAGCTTAACTCAAAATTGTCTCTTCATGCTCTAGGGATGGAGTGATTTGAGAGCCTGATGGAGGCACAGCAATAATCCTCATCATTGCTATCGAAGCATAGAAACATAGATGCGGGAGTAAGCCATTCGGCCTTTCGAGCCAGCACCGCCATTCAATATGATCATGGCTGATCATCTAAAATCAGTACCCCGTTCCGGCTTTTTCCCCATATCCCTTGATTCCCTTAGCCCCAAGAGCTAAATCTAACTCTCTCTATGTAGTAATTGAGCACATTGGGAAATGATGCGTCTTTACCACTAATGCAATCCAGTTTCCCCTTGTAGAAGGTGATAGCGTACAAGTCCTGCCACAGATGCCAACCATGAGGAACTTGAGGGGTATCTTAGGAGGGAGAGATAGATCAATCATGATTGAATGGCTGAGTAGACTTGATGGGCCGAATGGCCTAATTCTGCTCCTATAACTTATGACCTTATGATCATAAGGCATCTGTGGCAGGACTTGAACGCTATCACCTTCTACAAGGGGAAACTGGATTGCATTAGTGGTAAAGACGCATCATTTCCCAATGTGCTCAATTCCGCGCTGTATCTCTAAATCTAAAATTTTAAATCTATTATATTTTAAACTAATAAATTCGGTCTGAAGAAGGGTCTCGACCCGAAACGTCACCCATTCTTTCTCTCCAGAGATGCTGCCTGTCCCGCTGAGTTACTCCAGCATTTTGTGTCTACCTTCAATTTGAACCAGCATCTGCAGTTCTTTCCTACACATAATAAATTAAGCTACTGGATGGATAAGGCTTCTGGGTGGAACAACGCTATAGTGCCATCTGCAGCTTTATTATCAATGGAAGACTCGTAAATGCAAGTTTAAAAAATAATAAAGATTTGGGGATGGTGAATTAATAAATATTGTCAGAAACAACTGAGCAATTACACTGGGCTGACACACTTCCCAAGGGCAAGATGCGAGAGATCCGAGGCGAATACTGCTGAGCGTACAGCTGGAGGGGAGGGAGATAGTGGGAGTGACAAGGAAGTCCTGGCACTTTTTAAAGGGAAATATTATCAAGCTTTCAGCAAAAACTGAAGACGGACGTATAAAATATTTAGCGTTACCAGTGAAAGCAGATTTCCTCGGGCCACAAAAACTGAAAATGGCTGGGAGTGGGATGTAAAGCAACGAAGCTTGTTTCTACCGTGACATAATCTCACAGCGCTCCTCATATTCTTACAGTAAACGAGAGCAGATATTCTCTGTTGAAACAATGAAGTAGCATGTGGCGTTCTTACAAAGAAAGCTTGAGTGTATGAACTCCACAGCAATCATCAATTGCCTCTCCAATAGCTCATAGATTTCAGCAAATGTTGAAACATAGCTCATGGCTAAACACACGCTGTCATGTGTTGACTTTTAAATCCGTTTTTGACTTTATGTGAAAGCGAAAGGCAGAAAGAATATTTCGGGTTAATCATACTGCAGCTTTAGGTACACCATATTTCATTTAGTGTCTATTAAATGACCACATACATCTGTCTTTAACATTGCAGCTTGAAAGTGTTTGCTTGTGTCTTCAGATTTTTAATTATAGGAATAACTTTACATTTCACATTTTTTGAAAGATAAATGAGCTGGTCTCTCCTATCACCCCATTCTCATCCCATCTGCCTCCCCTACAACCCCCACATACCACCACAATCTTGTGCATCTCTAAGCTCGGATGGACATTTAGCATTCTATGAAAGACTTCAAAGAAGAGCAGGGGAGTAATCCCTGGTGTCTTGCCCAGTAATTATCCCAAAATAATATCACTGCTGAATTGTCGAGAGCATTGTCTGGATTTTGCACCATGCTTTCGAAATTATAAAAGAGACTACTATTGAAAAATATTCCAGTTGACTTTTAGTTTGGAGAGATACAGCACGGAAATGGGCCTTTCGGCCCATCGAGTCCATGCCGACCATCGATCAGCCATACAACAGTTCTATGTTCTATGTACCTTATGCACTAGGACCAATTTACAGAAGCCAATTAACCTACAAACCTGCACATCTATGGAATGAGGGAGGAAACTGGAGTACCTGAAGACTCCACAGGGAGAAGGTACAAACTTCACGCACACAGCACCCGTGGTCAGGATCAAACCCGGATCTCTGGCGCTGTAAGGCAGCAGCAATACTGGAGAATTAAAATGGCTAGCCAAAAGGACCCCCTGCTGAGTCTGGCTGTAGAGTTTACAGTGACATGTAGTATGAATTAGATACATCATAAATGAAGTTGGTCTGCCATTCAATAAGATTATGGCTGATTGTAAACTTCATCTGTTTCCTCACCTGATCACCACATCATTTGATCCAGAGCATCTAAAATTCTATCAACCCTAGTTTTGAATATTTGATTCAGCATGGAAACAGGCCCTTCGTCCCACTGAGTCCACTTCGGCCATCGATTACCCATTCACACTAGCTCCATGTTCCCCCACATTTGCATCCACTAGGGGCAATTTACAGCAATCAGTTAATCTACAGACACAGATATCTTTAGGATGTGAAAGGAAAGTGGACTGCCTGGGGGAAGCCCACATGACCACAGGGAGGAACAGGCAAACTCCACACAGGCACCCTGGGGCCAGGACAGCAGCTCTTTTATTTTTATTTTTTTTTAAATCAAAAATATTTATTCAAATATTAAAATAATATATACACTACAATAAAACCAAAACAGAACCCACCACCAGAATACTACACAAACAAATATATCAATTGAAACTATTATACAATTATATTACAATCCCCATCCAGGATACATCCAATCCCCCGCGGTGCCCAGCGGTCCCGGAAATCCCCCAGGGTGCCCGTGGACAGCGCCTAGTCCCTCTCCAACGCCACCCGGGCACGGATGTAACTCCGGAAAAGGGGCAGGCAGCTGGCTCGGGCAGAGCCCAATTCCGCCTGGCGCCGCGAGTCGTGGATGGCCAGTTTGGCCAGGCCCAGGAGCAACCCAAGGACTGCAGGCATTGTCACCGTGTTCTGGAAGACTGAGCATCGACATCCCTCTAAATCCCAAAGAGATACAACCCTGTTGTATAAAGAGGTTTCAATGGTTCAATGTGCAAACACACAGTGAAATTCTTTTTTTCTTTTTGCATACAGTCCAGTAAAGTATTGCCATACCTAAGCAAAATCTCAGATGATCAGAGTGTGCAGAAATAGTCCACTGAGATCTCATGCATGAGGTGCCAGGTTTTGGCACCTTCCCAAAGTCCTGTCCACGCTCTAGGCCTTATGGAAAGGAGCCCGATCCAGGCGAGCCCCAGGCTGCTGCGGGCCTCCAGCCACCTCTTCCATCTGATCGACCAGCGGACCGACATCAATCTCCCCGCCTGTCCACTTTTGTGCCCTGGGAGTGCCTCCCATATTATTCTTAAATGATCAACCTCATTTTCTGAGATTGATCATCCTAACTCAGAACATTCCATAAGAGGAAACAGCCTCTCAGTCATTTTCAGGTTCACATATTTCTCTCTGAAATCTCCTCTAATTCTCCTAATCTTCACCGAGCCTCTTCCTCACAGCCCTTTGTAGGACACTCTCCTTTTTCTGTTAAGAAATCTGTTAGATCTAACACCAAGACCAGTATGTATTTCCAAAAATATCAAGTGAACTATATAATATAAGCTTAGATCAGTAATACAATCTACCTTTTACAAATCCAAGCAAGATCTCCTCAATTAACACAAACGTCTACACATTCCTGCTAGTTTTCGTTTCCCTGCTTATTGTCTCCAAAATCTCAGTCAGCTCTATTGTTAAACCAAATTACCTGAATTAATTTCGAGTCATAGAGTGATACAGTGTGGAAACAGGCCCTTCGGCCCAACTTGCCCACACCGGCCAGCATTTCCCAGCTATTCTAGTCCCACCTGCCCGCATTTGGTCCCGATGCCTCCAAACCTGTCCTGTCCATGTACCTTCTTCAGTCTGAAGAAGGGTCTCGACCCGAAACATATCCCATTCCTTCTCTCCCGAGATGCTGCCTGACCTGCTGAGTTACTCCAGCATTTTGTGAATTAATCTGTCCATGTACCTGTCTTACTGTTTCTTAAATGTTGGGATGGTCCCAGCCTCAACTCCCTCCTCTAGCAGCTTGTTCCATACACCCATCACCCTTTGTGTGAAAAAGTCACCCCTCAGATTCCCATTAAATCTTTTCCCCTTCACCTTAAACCTATGTCCTCTGGTCCTCGATTCACCTACTCTGGGCAAGAGATTCTGTGCATCTACCCGATCTATTCCTCTCATGTCATACACATAATTATCTTTATAACGTTAATAACATAACTTTTATATACATTTCAATTGGAATCTCTTTGCAACCATTTCACGAGTGAAGGGAGCATATTTACATCGTCCCAATCCTTGGGTACCTTTCTCTTAAATAGGGAAGATCGAAAGATGATGACAATCTGCCATCTTGAGTTGTCTCTCCTCAACAACCCAGATTGTAATCCACTTCAAGTTAAGCAGTCATTGTCACATCATTATTAACAATTTTCAGCTCATCCATTGGCCTTGATATCTTCACTTCTACTGACATTTTGTCAGCATCACCTTCCTTTGTCAACACTATTGCATTGTCAAAAGTGACACCTGACCACTACATCTATTAGACTGTGCACGTCGGGTTGATTGCATTAGTCGAAACAGGGTGGACCACGTGAAGGTTGCAATCTCACATCCGGCGCAGAGCCTGGAAAGATGCCAACACCAACAACGGAGAGGTCACCGCAGACCCCACAGTGAAACCACCGTGATTTGACCTCCATTGCAAGCAATGGCTAACCCTGAACAGGATCCGCACTCTACATGCAAGAACAGCCCATCACCTGCACAAGTGAGGGATGGCAGACAGCCCTGCTTGATATCCAGACCGGACCATCTCACACATCGTGAGCGACTGCTCACTGAGGCTTTTCCCTGGTGGCATCAAGGCCACTCACCCAGCCACTGCTGCTGCCCTGGCCTGGATGTCTACCCTTGACCCACAACGTTAGGCTGTGCACACCATACGCAAGAAGAACACTATTGCAACCTACACATTAAATCTTCCCACTGTGTCTTGCACATCAAAGTATTTGTCACCTTTTTTGTCCCTCATTGGTCTCAGTTCATCACTTAGTACTTTTTTTATCTTCTCTTGCTGGAGATTTTTACATTCAATAGGATAGTATTGAATACTATATATATATATATATATATAGGATAGTATTGAATAGGATAGTACTGGAGCAGGCCCACAATATTAGTGCCAGCTAAATTAATCTTGTTTGCTTTCACATGATCTATATTTTCCTTGCATATCCATTTATCTATCTAAAAGGCTCTTAAATGCCACTATTGTATCTGTCTCCACCAGCACCACCATCACCACCAGTGCATTCCAGGCACCCACCACTGACTGTGTAAAATAACTCCCCCCACACATCGCCCGAGGCCATCGACCCCTGAAGAGGACTCGGGAGATGTGTGCGTTAGTGGAGAGGTCGGTGCGGCGGTCAATGATGGCGCCGAGCGACGGGCGAGGCCGGACACGCAGAGGTGAGGGCGCTGCTGTCGAGGGAAGGAACAAAGGAGGACCTGGCATGGGGCGACCGCCATGAGGGAGGGGGAAGAACAATAGACAATGGAGGACTCCGCGTGATGGACCGCCATGAGGGATGGGGAGGGGGCAGGGAAGAACAAAGGGGAACCTGGTGCGAGGGGGAATTTGTAACTTTGTAAGCGCCCTTTATGGGCGACTATTTGCATACCTTGCGTATGCAAGCAAAGAATTTCACTGTGACCTATCACATGTGACAATACAGTATTCCATTCAATTCCTTTCACTTTGTCCCTCTCACCTTAAAGTTGCAGCCTCTATTCTTTGACATTTACTCCCTGGGAAAGCAGGACTCCAAAATAAACCAAATTGAGAAGGCTATTATGTGCCCCTTAATGTGGTTGAGGATGGAACCACTTAAGTCAATAAATTTGAACGGGAACCTTGTTTTAATAAATTAAGTTTGATAAAATAGATTAGTTTAAATATATTAGCCTGATAACAGCTGGCCCATTCTATCACCAACTAGAGAGCGATCCAGTTCTATCATCAACCTCATTGGAAACCCTCGGACTATCTGTAATCAGACTTCACAGGAATTTACCTTGCACTGAACATTATTTCCTTTATTCTGAATGTGTACACTGTGGACGGCTTATTGTACAGTCTCTCCGCTGATTGCCCAGCACGCAATAAAAAGTTCTTCACAGCACCTTGGTACACGTGACAATAAACTAAACTAAACTAAACATTGTGGAGAGCTGAAAGTGATTGCCATGTGTAATAGAATCTGACAGATCGAAGGTATTTATTCACAAAATGCTGGAGTAACTCAGCAGGTCAGGCAGTATCTCGGGAGAGAAGGAATGGGCGACGTTTCGGGTCGAGACCCTTCTTCAGACTGAAGGATCTCGACCCGAAACGTCGCCCATTCCTTCTCTCCCGAGATGCTGCCTGACCTGCTGAGTTACTGCAGCATTTTGTGAATAAATATCTTCGATTTGTACCAGCATCTGCAGTTATTTTCTTATAGAATCTGACAGATGGTGTGCTCAGTGTTCTGAAGAATGGTTTTAAAGTTAGAAAGAAGTCAGTAGGAAGTCAGTAGAAATTAAAAACTGTTCTTTATTTCAAGCATTGACAATGGCAAAAATACAAACTGCGAGAGGAACTGAATGAGTCAGGCAGCATCTGCAGAAGGAATTGGACAGATGATTTATCAAGTTGGGACCCTTCTTCAGACTGATGGAGTAGAGGGGGGATAGCTGATAGAGAGAGGTAAGGGCAAGGGGTTGGACAAGACCAGGTGATTGGCAGATAAGCCAGGTGAGGGATGGGAATGTGAAGTCAATAATCAAGGCTGGAGGTGGTAAATGCGGAAGACCAAAGGGTGAACATGTTGGAAACTGGTAAGAAAGGGGTGGGTAGTGAAATGTAGAACCGGAGGGACAGGTGGTGGGTAGAGGGGAACGGTGGGTTGAGGAGAGGGGAGGAGGGGGAGGGGGAGAAGTAAAATGGTCGACACGAAGATGGAGGGGTGCGTGATGCGCGGATTGAGAATGCGGAGGAGAGGAACAGAAATGTGTGACTGGGATGGGGTGGAGAAAGGAAGGTGTGCATGGGGGAGGAGAGGCAGGTTCGGGGAGCTGAGATGTGGATAGACGTGAAGGAGGGGGAGGGATTGCGTGAATTTGAACTTTTCAATGCCCATACTGCTGGGTTGTAGATCACCTTAGTAGAACACGAGGTGCTGTTCTTCCAGTTTGTGTACTGCCTCAGGGCCAAGGGAATATGGGAATTGGAAGAGGAATTAAAATGGCTAGCAACCACGACCTCCTGCTGTCCCTGGCTGTAGAATTTACAGTGACAAGTAGTCTGTATGAATTAGATACACAATATATGTTATCCAAACCAATGATACATCAAATTCTCTATTGATTTAGTTGCTTCGGTGTCATTTGTTTCATTTTTTCTTATGCCACCTTTAATATCATTTATTGGATAGCTTTAGCAGTGACAGAATTCAAAGTGTCTAAACTTATTCTGCTTAAAACATAACAAAATCGAGGGTTAGACCAACCTTGTGAGACAAGCCACTGTACCAGTGAAAAGCACCAAAATCTTTTCACTGTACCTCGGCACCCGTGACAATAAAGTAAAGTAAACTAAACTAAACCTTTCAGCCAAGCATGCCTAGATTATAAGTAGACACAAAATGCTGGAGTAACTCTGCGGGTCAGGCAGCATCTCGGGAGGGAAGGAATGGGTGACGATTCGGGTTGAGACCGGGTTAGGTACGTCAACTTTGAAGAAGTTCTCTTCCTCTCTCCGACAGCAATGCCTCGATTATTGTTCGAATAGTCACCTGAAATTCCAGTGTGCTAATCTACTTCAACTTCTATTTCTTTCTTGATATTTCAAATATTTTTATCATTCTAAAACATGTCTGAAGGACGATTTTTTGAATAGACTTTATTTTTGCTTTGAGACTGGAATGATATTGTATTTAATCTAGGAAAGCTCTGACCCAGAATACAAAGCATATCAAAAGTAATAGAGTATTGAAAATATTAACAGACTTAAGCACAGATCAATTTCAGAAATCTGCCTTAGTCCCAAACCTTCAGAATGTTTTCTTTTATTCAATAAATTGATTAGGATTATGCCTGTAAGGCAAAATACAATGTTAAATTTTAACACATCTAATATAATAAAATATTTTGAATCACACAGGGTGGACACAGGCCTTTCGACCCATTAAGATTGTTTTGCCAAAAAAGACCCATTTATGAATGGTATGTTAGCATTCATAGCAAGAGGATTTGAGTATAGGAGCAGGGAGGTTCTGCTGCAGTTGTACAGGGCCTTGGTGAGACCGCACTTGGAGTATTGTGTACAGTTTTGGTCTCCTAATCTGAGGAAAGACATTCTAGCCTTATAGGGAGTACAGAGAAGGTTCACCAGATTGATCCCTGGGATGGCAGGACTTTCATATGAAGAAAGACTGGATAGACTAGGCTTATACTCGCTGAAATTTAGAAGACTGAGGGGGGATCTTATAGAAACATACAAAATTCTTAAGGGGCTGGAGAGGCTAGATGCGGGAAGATTGTTCCAGATGTTGGGGAAGTCCAGAACCAGGGGTCACAGTTTAAGGATAAGGGGGAAGTCTTTTAGGACCGAGATGAGAAAACATTTCTGCACACAGAGAGTGGTGAGTCTGTGGAATTCTCTGCCACAGAAGGTAGTTGAGGCCAGTTCATTGGCTATATTTAAGAGGGAGTTAGATGTGGCCCTTGTGGCTAAAGGGATCAAGGGGGTATGGAGAGAAGGCAGGTACGGGTTACTGAGCTGGATGATCAGCCATGATCATATTGAATGGCGGTGCAGGCTCGAAGGGCCGAATGGCCTACTCCTGCACCTATTTTCTATGTTTCTATAACCTCTCTGACACTAATCACAATTTATTTGCCACATACTGTATACCATCAACTTGGACTTTTAGACTTTAGAGATACAGCGTGGAAGCAGGCTTTGTGTCCACGCCGACCAGAGATCGTCCAGTACACTAGTGCTATCCTACACACTCGGTACAATTTACAAAAGCCAATTAACCTACAAGCCTGAACGTCTTTGGAGTGTGGGAGGAATCCGGAGCACCTAGCAAAACCCATGCGGTAATGGGGAGAACATATAACTCCGTACAGATAGCACTTGTAGTCAGGATGGAACCCGGGTCTCTGGCACTGTCAGGCAGTAACTGTACCACCTTTCTCCGGAGATTCGCTAACCACCGACTCCTATCTGTGGGCCAGAACCTCATTAATATTTCAGCAATTAGTTATGCAGATGAAATTTTGATATCAGAACTTTTGTTAATTCACCTAATGGGCTCAAAAAGGGCCAAACAGCATTTTCAGTAGTCATATCAAAGTTGCACCATCTTCAACAACACACAAAGGTGGCGTGAAAACATTTCTTATCCAAGAGAAGTGATTAAGGCTCAACACCAGGCGGCACAGTGGCACGGCAATAGAGTTACTGCCTTACAGCGCCAGAGATCCAGGTTCGATCCTGACTATGGGTGCAGTCTGTATAGAGTTTGTACCTTCTCCCCATGACCTACGTGGGTTTACTCTGGGTGTTCCTTTTTCCTCCAGCACTCCAAAGATGTACAGGTTTGCAGGCTAATTATCTTCCATAAATATAAATTGTCCCTGGTGTGTGTAGGATAGTGTTAGTGTGCAGGGATCGCTGGTCGGTGTGGACCCGGTGGGTTGAAGAGCCTGTTTCCATGCTGTATCTCTAAACTAAACCGTTTTTTTTTAAAGAATCCCACAAAATTCTCCTCAAAATTCCCAGCTTCCTACTATGTCTGCAGATGGCAATGTAGCAACATTATATATAATCACACATTTCTGTATATCCCTTTGATATTTCCTCCATCTGTCTGAAGCCAGATGTTCTATTGTTTTGCGATAAGGTTGCATGTAAAATGCGGCTTATGCAAAATAGCAACATTTTTATGAATATACAATGAATTCACAAGAAGCGGAGAGCCTTCTGCGCTATCAATTTCTAGCAACTGTCCAAAAAGATGAACATCCTCAGTTTCGAGGCATCATGATTAGGTCTCCTATTCAGATATTTTCACTTAGAAAACCGTTGGCAGATTCAACATCCTACTCCGAATGCAGCTATCCTCCCAATCCAAGATGTAATTATGGACCAGTTGAGAATTTGGATAGTTTTCCTGGTGAAATTGGATATGTTTTCACATTCCAACTGGATCTATTAAAAACGTGGGCCCATGGTTTCTGCTTTGGATGCCAATGGTAATTCAATTGCAAATAATGCTAATTTTCAGTCGTTTAAAGGCCAGTTGGATTGAAGTTCAGAACCAGCATTAGGAGGAGGGATACCGTGGACTTCCAATTTCCATTTCTCCATATACTGCCATTCCACCCTTGTCAGCTACCATAGAGTAACATAGAAACATAGAAAATAGGTGCAGGAGGCTGCCATTTGGCCCTACTAGCCAGCACCGCCATTCATTGTGATCATGGGTGATCATCTACAATCAGTAACCTGTGCCTGCCTTCTCCCCATATCCCTTGATTCCACTAGCCCCTACAGCTCTATCTAACTCACTTTTAAATTCATCCAGTGACTTGGCCTCCACTTCCTTCTGTGGCAGAGGATTCCACAAATTCACAACTCTCTGGGTGAAAAAGTTTTTTCTCACCTCAGTTTTAAATGGCCTCCCCTTTATTCTTAGACTGTGGCCCCTGGTTCTGGACTCACCCAACATTGGGAACATTTTTCTTGCTTCTAGCTTGTCAATAGACAATAGACAATAGACAATAGATGCAGGAGTAGGCCATTCAGCCCTTCGAGCCAGCACCGCCATTCAATGCGATCATGGCTGATCACTCTCAATCAGTACCCCATTACTGCCTTCTCCCCGTACCCCCTCACTCCACTATCCTTAAGAGCTCTATCCAGCTCTCTCTTGAAAGCATCCAACGAACTGGCCTCCACTGCCTTCTGAGGCAGAGAATTCCACACCTTCACCACTCTCTGACTGAAAAAGTTCTTCCTCATCTCCGTTCTAAATGGCCTACCCCTTATTCTTAAACTGTGGCCCCTTGTTCTGGACTCCCCCAACATTGGGAACATGTTTCCTGCCTCTAATGTGTCCAATCTCCTAATTATCTTATATGTTTCACTAAGATCCCCCCTCATCCTTCTAAATTCCAGTGTATACAAGCCTAATTGCTCCAGCCTTTCAACATACGACAGTCCCGCCATTCCGGGAATTAACCTAGTGAACCTACACTGCACGCCCTCAATAGCAAGAATATCCTTCCTCAAATTTGGAGACCAAAACTGCACACAGTACTCCAGGTGCGGTCTCACCAGGGCCCGGTACAACTGTAGAAGGACCTCTTTGTCCAGTCCTTTCATAATTTTATACGTCTCTATAAGATCCTGAGGTGGCTTGAGGTGGATCAACAGCACTCTATAAAATTGGTTGAAGTGTTTGACATCCTATTTAAGCACCTGACATAATGGCTTCTGGAGTCTACACAGTTGTTGCCAAGACCTGCATGGTCTCATTTGTTTAGCGTGATAGATGTTGTAGGGAATTGGCTGCTTCAACCGTGGAAAAAGACATCCATACAACGGCCTGCAACTCCTTTCCTGAACTTCGCACTTCCATTCATTCTGGCTCCAGTCATAGATAGGACCTGTGGAAAGCCAAGCAATATCTGACAGATTCACTATCAACCACTGAGCAGTTATTTTCTTCCATCAGTGCACCCCAGGAGATAACATCTGTATCCAACTGAGCACAGCTTGGAGATAACTGTGGTCTCTGATACAGACATTTCACAGTTCTCCCTGTCCGATTTCCTCACTTGGGACATCAAACAACCCAGCAAAAATGCAATGATCTGTGCAATTGGACTCAGTAAAGCCACAAGTATCCAAACTAGTATGTGGTATGCATTAATTCTTTTCAATGGCAATGTAGCATTTGAGTACCAGTTATCCAGGACTTACATAAACTGCTGCCAGCAAGGTAAAAATGTCATCAGCAAGTTAAACACCCTTTGGTTGTTGCTGTAAAGATGTCATCAGAATTGTGAGCGGTAGAGTTGTTGCCTTACAGCCGCCAGAGACCCAGGTTCGATCCTGACTATGGGTGCTGTCTGTATGGAATTTGCACATTCTCCCTGTAACTGCGTGGGTTTTCTCCGGGTGCTCCGGTTTCCTCCCACACTCCAAAGACGTAGAGGTTTGCAGGTTAATTGGCTCCTGTAAATTGTCCCTAGTATACGAGGATATCGCTGGTTGGTGCAGACTCGGTGGGTCGAAGGGCCTGTTTCCACACTGTATCGCTAAATTCCAAAGTCTAAAGTCAATGTGATCTTGTTTTAAACTAATCACTGAATAATTAGTAGTACCGATTACCCCGTCTCTGATGATAAGGGACACCAAGATTTCATTGATCTCCACCACATCTTCCTCTGCAAATGTGAGTTGGGAAATAAGGAGAACGTCTTTCTCTCGGATTTGCATGGCTCTTCTGCCAGAGTGGGAGATTGGACAGATGGATGATTGTAATGCATTTGGTTGACTGTAAGGGAGAGAGATCAACTGCAGGATGAGTGCATTTAGAGGATGGAATACCAAGAGAATGAGAGGAGCACTTGCATAGTAAGTGGATGCAGGGATTATTGTGATTAGGAAAGCCATTTAAGAAAATGTTTAGAAACAAGAAACTGCAGATGCTGGCTTGTACCAAGACACCAAGTGCTGGCTGAACTCAGTGGGTCAGGCAGCATCTCTGGAGAAAAAGGACGGGTGACATTTCAGGTTGGGACACTTCTTCACACTTCTTCAGTCTGAAAAAGGGTCCTGACCCAAAATATCACGTAATCTTTTTCTCCAGAGATGCTGCCTGACATGTGTCTAACATGTGTCTAGCATGTGCCTGACATGTGTAGTTACTCTAGCACTTGGTATCTATCTTTGGAAAATACTTAGTTTTGTGTGTACCAAGGTACACTGAAAAGCCTTTTATTATTGTCACGTGTACTAAGGTACACTGAAAAGCCTTTTAGCTGCGTGCTATCCAGCCGGCGAAAAGACTACACATGATTACAATCAAGCCGTCCACAGTGTACAGATACAGCGTAAAGGCTAAGATGAAGTCCAGTAAAGTCAGATTAAAGATAGTTTGGTTTCCAGTGAGGTAGATAGGAGGTCTGGATCGCTCTATAGCTGGTGAGAGGACAGTTCAGTTGCCTGATAACCGGTGGGAAGAAACTGCCCCTAAATCTAGAAGGATATTGGTAATATATTGCCATAGTAGGATGCACCTGCAAGTTTCTAACACTGTGTTTTACCTATTCTTCAGAGTTTAGAAAAATGAGTTAATCTTGCTGAAAATATATACAATACTGAAGAGGCTTGATAGAATCAAAAACCAGATCAGAATAAGGCTGAGATGAGGTTCCCTCCCCAGATGCTGCCTGACCCATTGAGTTCCTCCAGTACGTTGCATTTTGCTGAGATAAAGGGTTTTGTTTTTTATGTCTTCTCTCGGTTGGTTGTGAACCTTGAGAATACTCCATCTCAGAGAGTTGTGAATGCTGGATCATTAGATATATTTGAGACTGAGATGGAAATATTTCTATGTTGCAGGGAAATTGTGGGTTATGGGGATCAGGCAGGAACGTGGAGGTGAAGCCAATTATTGAATGACACAAAGGTTTTTCGTCCTCTAAGCCTCTCCCTGCTTCTATTTCTTACGTTCCGCTACTTAAATATTGTGACTATGTCATAAATCAAATTTCACGCTCAATATGACTTAAACTGAATGAATACTAAGTTAGAAACCTTTCAAAAAATAATGGAAAATGACTAAAGAAAAGCGATTCTTATGAAATGACTTGGAATAAATTTAAATTCCACTCTGGAGATTTTTGTATGAAGGAAGAAATACTAAATAATATGAGAGTAATTAAGAAATCAAGGAAATGTATTCATTGAGGATATGCCCTAAACCGAAGCTCATCATAGAAAAGTGCTGCTTGACAAAAATATGTTCTTTCCAGAGATGTAACCCATGTCTCAACAGGAAATATCCATCAAAATAGTACAAATAAAACGATTATAAAATATATATTGGTGATTTATGTCAATTAAAACCATCAACAACCTGTAGAAAGCCTCTTCTGAGGAGCTGTTCTGTTTGGAACATGCAATTCACTACAAGAAAATAACATTTATGATATATCCAGGTCAAGGGAAGGATTTGCAGAATCAATTTCAGTCAGGTAGCACTTGTATGTAGAGTATTGTGTTGGCTACAACTGTGGTTATAGTCATAGAGTCCTACAGTATGGAAACAGGCCATTCCGCCCAACTTGCCCACACCGCCCAACATGTCCCAACTACACTAGTCCCACCTGCCTGCATTTGGTCCACTTCCCTCTAAACCTCTCCTGTCCATGAACCTGTTTAAATGTTTCTTAAAGATGGCGATATTACCTGCCTCAACCATCTCCTCCAGCAGCTTATTCCATACATCCACCACCCTTTGTGTGAAAATGTTACTCTTCAGGTTCCTATTAAATCTTTCCCGCCTCACCTTAAACTTATGTCCTCTGTTCTCGATTCCTCTACTCTGGACAAAAGACTCTGTGCATCTTGCCCAGAGTAGGAGAATCCTCTCGTGATTTTATATACCTCTATAAGATCGCCCCTCATCCTCCTGCGCTCCAAGGAATAGAGTCCCAGTCTGCTTAACCTTTCCCGATAGTTCAGGCCCTCACGGTTCACTACAATTCCTGATTATGTACCTAAGGGCTCTTCATGCATATATTGAATCTTAAAGATTTTGAGAGAACATTTATTAAAGTAACCTCTTTCTAAACTTTTCACAGGAATTTCTGTTAGATATACAACTGTGTCCAGGAGGTTCAATTGGTACAGGTATTGGTTTTGATTTATTATTGTCACCTGCAGTTACAGGGAAAAATCCACAGTCTGAAATAAGGTAGGTTGGAAGATTAAGCCTACACTCATGGGAGGACCACTCAGTGGTCTGATAACAATAGTCAAATAAAATCCCACAATTTATGCAGACTGGCCTTCAAATCACACTGTGTTAAATACTGACCGTGGCACACCCAAGCATGTGAGAATGTCTCGAGCATTACCTTACTGCGGAGTCACATCAAACAAAAAATTGTTCTGAAACAAGCTAGCTTTGTTTGCATTTTTTCAATGCAAATCCTCAACAATTTAGTACTGATCAGAAATAGGAATTGCTTCACTGGAACACTGACATTAATGTACAGGATCGTGGACCTGCAGCAGCCTGGGGCTTACCTGGGCTTACCTGGATCAGGGGCACTCCAGAACTTCCAGCATGCGGACCAGTCTTTGGACTTTTTGCTTTGTAACCCGCACCAATATATGGTGACTGTGCATTTGTGGGTCGTGTAAAAGAATGTCACTGTGCTGTTCATACATGACAATAAAGAACCATTGAACCATAGATGCATTCTTAACCATCAACAGTGATCACATTGATTTAAATTTCTAACAGAGAAAGCAATAAAGAAGTTGTCTAGTGCAAAGTATCTTGAACAGTTGTAAACTTTGATTAAGGTTAGAATATTAAGTGGATAGATGTTCTCTATTAGGATACTCTCAAGAACATGTAAAATATAGAATATATATCAGTCTGAAGAAGGGTCTCGACCCGAAACGTCACCCATTCCTTCTCTCCTGAGATGCTGCCTGACCTGCTGAGTTACTCCAGCATTTTGTGAATAAATACCTTCAATTTGTACCAGCATCTGCAGTTATTGTCTTAAACTATATATATATATATATATATATATACACACACACACATATTTATATAACATGAATACCACAAATACCATGGATATATATATATAGTTTCAAATCAAAGTCAGCACAGTCAGCAGCAGCAATGGCGAACTATCTAGTCAGCATAAAGGTGGCTCTGAGGTTAATATGGAGTGAGGTTAGTCTAATTATGTGTGGGATCACGATAGAGCCAGGGGAATAAACTAAAGTAAGTTATATTTTCATTCTCATATAATATCAGTTATCCAGTCGAGATCACCAGCAATTTATAAACCAGCAAATAAAAGATGAACCATAAATTAAATTGTGCATTCATTAAGATTCAATTTGGACCACAACAATGATCAACAGTGTTTGTTTTAAGTAATCTAATATTTAATGGAGAATTCACATTTTCTAAATTACACTTTTTACTGAATAATGTGCAGGATGAGATGGAGTGTACATGATATAAAGATAGAAAAGGACAGGAGTGAATCATACACAATGGCTCATGTTATAATAAATCTGAGGCAGATATTCCATCAACAGCATTGCAAACATCTGGAATAATTACAATTATTAGTAGAAACAAGGAACTGCAGATGATGGTTTTCAATTAAAAAAAAGACTTCAGAAACATCAAGTCAAGTCAAGTCAAATTTATTTGTCACATACACATACACGATGTGCAGTGAAATGAAAGTGGCAATGCCTGCGGGTTGTGCACAAAAAAGAATTACAGTTACAGCATATAAATAAAGTTAATAAGTTACTATTAGTGTCGACAAAAATTTAGTCTCTGGGGTTATAAAAGTTGACAGTCCTGATGGCCTGTGGGAAGAAGCTCCGTCTCATCCTCTCCGTTTTCGCAGCGTGACAGCGGAGGTGTTTGCCTGATCGTAGCATCTGGAACAGTCCGTTACTGGGGTGGCAGGGGTCCCTCATGATCTTGCTTGCAGGGGTCCCTCATGATCACTTATCCATGTTCTCCAGGGATGCTGCCTGACCCACTGAGATACTCCAACACTTTGTGTCCCACAATTATTATTTACCTGCAAGTTCATTTCATGGACATTTTTTTCCATTAGGTTTTAGTTTTGTCAGCATGGAAACAAGCCCTTCGGCCCACCGAGTCCACAATGACCATCGATCATCCATTCACACTAGGTGTATGTTACCACCACTCTCTCATCCACTCCCTGCACACGCAGGGCAATTTACAGAGGCCAATTAAGCTACAAGCCCGCATGTCTTTGTAATATGGGAGGAAGCTGGAGCACCTACACAGTCACAGGAAGAACGTGAAAACTCCGCGCAGACAGCTTCCGAGTCTTGGGCACTGTGAGGTTGCGGCTCTACCATCTGTTGCCACTGCGTTGCCCTTAAATTGGAGTTCTTTGAAAATTATTGCTGTCAATAATAATTATTTTTCAGGTTCATGTTAGTGTGTGTGTGTGTGTGTGTGTGTGTGTGTGTGTGTGTGTGTGTGTGTGTGTGTGTGTGTGTGTGTGTGTGTGTGTGTGTGTGTGTGTGTGTGTGTGTACAGATGGAATTTGGATTGGTTTATCAGCGACTCTTTTGAGGACAATTGGAATCTGCAGCATCAGTATCAATTGGTTCTTTGGTTCTTAACTTTTAACACTTTCACTTACAAACAAAAGGATGAGAAGGGGATTAATTAAGCATTTGTTTTGATTATGCTGTATCAATAATCAGCAATTAATAAATGAACAAAAACTGAACATTTAAAAGAGAATGCTCTTTCAGATGTACTAAAAATGGAAGTTTAAAATTATTTTATTTTTTAATATTGATTTAGACAATAGACAATAGGTGCAGGAGGAGGCCATTCGGCCCTTCGAGCCAGCACCGCCATTCAATGTGATCATGGCTGATCATTCTCAATTAGTACCCCGTTCCTGCCTTCTCCCTATATGCCCTGACTCCGCTATCCTTAAGAGCTCTAACTAGCTCTCTCTTGAATGCATTCAGAGAATTGGCCTCCACTGCCTTCTGAGACAGAGAATTCCACAGGTTCACAACTCTCTGACTGACATCTCAGTTCTAAATGGCCTACCCCTTATTCGTAAACTGTGGCCCCTTGTTCTGGACTCCCCCAACATTGGGAACATGTTTCCTGCCTCTAACGTGTCCAGCCCCTTAATAATCTTATACGTTTCGATAAGATCTCCTCTCATCCTTCTAAATGCCAGTGTATACAAGCCTAGTCGCTCCAGTCTTTCAACATATGACAGACCCGCCATTCCGGGAATTAACCTAGTAAACCTACGTTGCACGCCCTCAATAGCAAGAATATCCTTCGTCAAATTTGGAGACCAAAACTGCACACAGTACTCCAGGTGCGGTCTCACTAGGGCCCTGTACAACTGCAGAAGGACCTCTTTGCTCCTATACTCAACTCCTCTTGTTATGAAGGCCAACATTCCATTGGCTTTCTTCACTGCCTGCTGTACCTGATTTGAGGGACTCTCAATCAATGATTATGCTATTACATTTATTCCCCAAGAATTCATTTCACATTGGATGCACAAAACCAGATGCTTAAGTATTAGTGGCCATATTTGTAACTAACAGAAAGATTAAATACAAGTTATTTCAGGAGCAAATTTGGTGGCACGGCTGGGAGTGCCACTGCCTGACAGATTAGATTCTGACCTCGGGTGCTGTCTGTGTGGAATTTTGTACATTCTCCCTGTGACAGTGTGGGTTTCCTCCCTGGTTTTCTCCCACATCCTAAAGATACGCTAGTTTGTAGGTTAATCGCTCCAAATGTGGAGGATGAGGAAATGTGATAACGAAGAACTATTGTGAACGGGTGATCAATGGTTAGTATAGATTCAGTAGGCTGAAGAGCCTGTTTCCATGCTGCATTTCTAAACTAAAATTTAATGTGACCGGCAAATATGCTAGAGATCTTCAATAAAATGATGGAGAGGGTGGATAAAGATTGCGTAAAACAACATGTTACATCTAAGTCCTGCTGTGACAAAACATTTAAAAACCCTCTATCTAGAACCATGTTGCTTTTAGAGTAGTGCCCCATTGAGTTGTACTAATTTATCTGCACTAAATAAATTATGGGCGGCACAGTGGCGCAGCAGTAGAATTACTGCCTTTCAGAGTCAGGGACCCGGGTTCAATCCTGACTACGGGTCTCCTTGTGCAGAGTTTGTACGTTCTCCCTGTGACCACGTGGGTTTTCTTTGGTTGCTCCGGTTTCCTCCCACATTCCAAAAATGTGTAGGTTCGTAGGTTAATTTGCTTCAGTAAAAATTGTAAAATTGTCCTTGGTGTGCAGGATAGTGCTAATGTATGGGGTGATTGCTAGTTAGTATGGACTCGGTGGGCCGAAGGGCCAGTTTCCGCGCTGTATCTCTAAAGTCTAAAGTAAAAGTCTAAACAGATTTATAGTACAAATAAATCATTCAAAACAATACCTTGAATACGCTATTTGGCTATTATGACTCGATGAGCCCATAGCACTGAAGTTCAGCATTGTAAGATTCTCCACATCAGGTTACAATTAATATAATAATCTTAAATGAAACGCCAGTGGCAGAAACATCCTTGTTACGTTTCTCTCAGCTGTACAACCCATTACTACGTGCAGCGTTCTGCTGTGACTGTAGCTCCAGAGGGATTACCAGTAGACGTGAGCATATTGGCATCGCAAACAGATCCGCCAGTAGATTTCCATGCAATGTCCACTTTCCTGACCTCTCATCTGAGATGTACTATGCAGAACGCTTGTTAACTCTCACATTAAAATCAGTTTTACAGTGTCATCCATCATTCTCTGAATCAGCCCTTCCACCGGTGCTGGCTGCAATCAGTAGCCAGCATTCGTACTCAAGATGGCATCGTCCTTATCATCAGAGAGTAGCTAAAAGATGACAGAGTCATAGCAGCCATGTTCAATTCTCAGTTATTAAATAACGTGACACAAATTCCCCTTTCCTGAGTAGTATTTTACTCCTCCACATTTTAAATCATAGTTTCATCCTTTGCTACATATTTCAAACACGCTGTCACATAAATCATTACCCACTTCAATAATTAAAATGCATAATAACTTCCGTAAATGTAATCATATTTTCAAACATCCTTAATAAACATTCCATCAACATCATAGCAAGCTGCAGAAAATACTTAAATTATACAACTAACAATTCACTTTCACCACTATTTCCAGCACTCAATCCACAATAATTAATAAATAAATAATAAGAAAGGTCCAGACCCGAAACGTCACCGATGCATTTTATCCAGAGATGCTGCCTGATCCTACTGAGTTATTCCAATAATGAACTATGGGGTGGCACAATGGTGCAATTGGTAGAGCCGCTGTCTCACAGCACCAGAGAATAGACAATAGACAATAGGTGCAGGAGGAGGCCATTCGGCCCTTCGAGCCAGCACCGTCATTCAATGTGATCATGGCTGATCATTCTCAATCAGTACCCCGTTCCTGCCTTCTCCCCATACTCCCTGATTCCGCTATCCTTAAGAGCTCTATCTAGCTCTCTCTTGAATGCATTCAGAGAATTGGCCTCCACTGCCTTCTGAGGCAGAGAATTCCACAGATTCACAACACTCTGACTGAAAAAGTTTTTCCTCATCTCCGTTCTAAATGGCCTACCCCTTATTCTTAAACTGTGGCCCCTGGTTCTGGACTCCCCCAACATTGGGAACATGTTTCCTGCCTCTAACGTGTCCAACCCCTTAATAATCTTATACGTTTCGATAAGATCCCCTCTCATCCTTCTAAATTCCAGTGTATACAAGCCTAGTCGCTCCAGTCTTTGAACATATGACAGTCCCGCCATTCCGGGAATTAACCTAGTAAACCTACGCTGCACGCCCTCAATAGCAAGAACTGGGTACAACCCTAACCTTGAGTGCAGTCTGTGTGGAGTTTGCACGTTCCCTCTGTGACTGCGTGGCTTTCCACTAGGTGCTCCAGTTTCCTCCCACATCCTATAGATGTGTGGGTTTGTAGGTTAATTGGAATCTGTAAACTCATATCATATCATATCATATCATATATATATAGCCGGAAACAGGCCTTTTCGGCCCACCAAGTCCGTGCCGCCCAGCGATCCCCATACATTAACACTATCCTACACCCACTAGGGACAATTTTTACATTTACCCAGCCAATTAACCTACATACCTGTACGTCTTTGGAGTGTGGGAGGAAACCGAAGATCTTGGTGAAAACCCACGCAGGTCACGGGGAGAACGTACAAACTCCTTACAGTGCAGCACCCGTAGTCAGGATCGAACCTGAGTCTCCGGCGCTGCATTCGCTGTAAAGCAGCAACTCTACCGCTGCGCTACCGTGCCGCCCAACTGCTTCTAGTGTGCAGAGAGAGGATGAGAGAGAAAGTGTGATAATATAATGGAACTAATGTGAACGGGTGACCGATGGTTGGCGTAGACTCGATGGGATGAAGGACCTGTTTCTATGCTGTATCTCTAAGCAAAACTAAATTTGGGACGTGTCAATGGAGTGTGAGGATCAAGCAGTCAACAGAAAGAGGGTCAACTAAAATATAAATTGTTGTAAACTGAACTGTGATAAGTTGGCGTAGTTAAAAGAGGGAGGAAATGAATGACATGGCGATCATCAGAGCCATAAATGGTGGGGAATAAGAAGAGATAGTCGACGGAGGAGGCTGAAGGTCAGGTTATTTTACTTGGGCCCACAAGGTGATTGTGGATGGTTGTGGATGAGCTGTGGTGGAATTCAAACGGAGGAACAAAAATGAAAAAAAAATCATTTTCTATTGAGAAACGGCTGAAGAACAGTGAAGTGGGAACATTGATGATACACAAAAGGAAAGAACTGTTGGAATGCAGTGATCGGGGAGTTGTAGAACAGAAAGAGATTGCGGGCATTGGTAGTACGAAGGCCATGGAAGGACAAGAATTTTAAAATCAAGTTTTTGACAGGACAAAATCCAATATGGATTAGTCACAAAATGCCGGAGTAACTCAGCGGGACGGGCAGCATCTCTGGATAGAAGGAATGGGTGACGTTGACCCGGAACATCACCCATTCCTACTATCCAGAGATGCTGCCCGTCCCACTGAGTTACTTCAGCATTTTGTGCCTATCTTCAGTGTAAACCAGCATCTGCAGTTCCTTCCTATGCATCCAATATGGATTGGCAGACATGTGAAGGTTTGGCACGGGAGCTGCATTGATAATGGATGAACAAATTATTAGTTCTGTCAGTAATATTAACATAACATGACAGTAATACTGGTGGTAACATATGTGCCAAAAAGGTAAGGTGACACCAAACAATATGTATAGTTGCATATGGCTCAGACATCCTGGATTGAGAGAAAACATACTTATACAATTTTCTAATGCAAGTCTACCAGCAGGAAGCATTTGAATTATGTTCAGAAGCTGATTGCCAAGAACACATGAGCTTATTTCCAGTTGCAGCAATGATATTGTCAACTTTGTAAGCATTTGGCCTGATGCTGTAAATGTGTAGACTGCATACTCTGTATCAGTCTGTAGACAAAGTCGCAGTGCTGGCAAATTAGTACAACACAGACTCCAAACTTGGATTGTGTTGTCAGAGAAGATTATGTGAACAATTGAACTTTCTCTGACTTTACATCATGCATCTTCAACAGCGAGTTGGGTGGACTTTGCAGCAAGGTTCCCTAAGAGCAGCTCACTGGAGTAGGTCCAACAGCCATGATTGAATGGCGGAGTGGACATGATGGGTCGAATGGCCTAATTCTGCTCCTATAACTTATGAGTTTATGAACATCTGTTTATTTCCTGTGACATGATAGGGCATGATTCCTTGAAAGATAAAAATAATAATTAAAAATTACTTTTGAAAAAATATTTAATACTCATTCATCAATTTAAAAGTAGGAAATTGTCCTTCCATGAATGAAGGCCATTTAGCCCATAAAGAGCTCATTTAGCCCAGAAAGAGCTAATCTATCGATCGCATTCCCCACTTACTTTCCCCACTCTCTCTCACACATGTAAATAACAATTTTCCTGATTCTCTTGCCACCGATCTAACCGAGAGGATACTCCATCGACTAACCTGCTTGTCTTTGGATGCAGGAGAATAAGAGCTGCACCAAAGGAAAATCCATTCTCCATCCTATTTTAACCTTGCATGTATGGTGCAATCTTCAGTTCACAGCTTGAATCATGTTTTAAAAAGTTAATTAAAATAAGCTTCCCTGTTTCATTTCCAGCCAGTTTGATATCACAACAACTAATACATGCAAGGAATCTCTTTGAACATTAGAAAAGGGAAAGTTCTTGGCACAAAGGTTATTAACTTGTTGTGAGTAATTTGTTTTCTGGTCGGCAGCACAAACCATCACTTTGACATTGACGACATTTCTAAACCCACTCACTTTAAAATCTCATCTCTCACTTGGGCGTAGTTAACTTGGTCTTCCAATGATTATAAGGAAGAAGGTGTTCATGTTATCCCTTCATTATCACCTCTTCCACAGCAAACAATGGACCATTGTGAGCTCCACCTCTCTACGGTCATCGGTGTTGACTCATTTTTTTAGATTTTAGAGATACAGCGCAGAAACAGGCCCTTCGGCCCACCGGGTCCGCGCCGCCCAGCGATCCCCGCACACTAACACTATCCTTCACCCACTAGGATGAATTTTTACATTTGCCCAGCCAATTAACCTACATACTTGTACGTCTTTGGAGTGTGGGAGGAAACCGAAGATCTCGGAGAAAACCCACGCAGGTGACGGGGAGAACGTACAAACTCCGTACAGATGGCGCCCGTAGTCAGGATCGAACCCGAGTCTCCGGCGCTGCACTCGCTGTAAGGCAGCAACTCTACCGCTGTGCCACCGTGCCGCCCACTGATTCATACCTCTAGTTTCTATATCCCCTGACTCTCAGTCTGAGGAAGGGGCACTGGGTGGTGCAGCGGTAGAGTTGCTGCCTTACAGTGCTAGAGAGCTGGGTTTGATCCTGACTACTGGTGCTGTTTGTACGGAGATTTTACGTTCTCCCTGGGTTTTCCCTGGATGCTCTGCTTTCCTCCCACATTTCAAGACGTACAGGTTTGTAGGTTAATTGGCTTTGATAAAAGTTGTAAATTGGCTGAAGTGTGTAGGATAGTGCGAGCATACAAGGATCACTGGTCGGCACAGATTTGGTAAGCCAAAGGGCCTGTTTCCACGCTGTATCTCCAAACTAAACTAAACTAAGGTGTTTTGACCCGAAAAGTCACCTATTCCTTTTCTCCAGAGGTGCTGTCTGACCCGCTGTGTTACTGCAGCTTTTTGTGTCGATCTTAGACGTAAATCAGCAACTGCAGTTCCTTCCTACAAAGGTATGCATGTGTAATGGATAAGAACAAAAGTACTCCTTATGATTTCTAATGTTGTTGTAGATCATTGTTGTTGGTCATTGGAAATTTGCACCAATGGACCAATTGCCTGTATTTAATTTGCCAGCACACTGAATGGAATTATAGATGGCTGGATGGGTAGGAAGGAACTGCAGATGCTGGTTCATACCAAAGATAGACACAAAAAGCTGGAGTAACTCAGTGGGTCAGCCAGCATCTCTGGAGAAAAAGAATAGGTGACATTTTGGATTGAGACCTTTCTTCAGACTGAGTCAGGGGAAAGGGAAATGACAGATAGAGAAGGTACACAGAACAAATGGGTGAAAGGTATGCAAAAACCATGATCAAGGAAAGGTGGATTCCACAATGGTCCAAGGTTGGCTGTGGGCTAGGTGATAATGAATTATACAGATAGTGAAACTCAACTGGATGACAGTGAAACTAGTACGATGACTAGGGAAGGGAGGGACACACAGAGAGAGAGCGAGAGAGAGAGAGGGGATGCAAAGGTTACCTGTAGTTAGATAAATCACTATTCATACTGCTGGGTTGTAGGCTGCCCAAGCAAAATATGAGGTGCTGTTCCTCCAATTTGCATTTGGCCTCACTCTGACAATGGGAGGAGGCCCGGGACAGAAAGGTCAATATGGCAATGAGAAGTGTTTGGCCACCGGGAGATCGCGTAGGCCAAGGCTGGACTGCCTATGGGGTTACAATCACCTGCCGTTCATGCAAAGAGATGCATTTCATTATCATCCTGGATATGATAACATACATAATGTGAAATTTAAGTTTAGGGTGCAAGGTGAGGAAGAACAATTGACACACTCTGGAAGCAGCAACTCCAGATGCACTTGCTACAAAGTGCATTTGAGTCTTGCAATTCAATTCAAATCAAAACTTGGATCAGCACTCAGCCAGTATTTTGTGTCCACTGCCTGTTCATTTACACATGTAGTCACCATACTGTGCAAGATGGCACTTAAAATGTGGGACTCGTGCTATGGATGCCGTGCGGTCTACTATCTTACACTCTTAGTATGAGTGTGCCTAATGTATGGCAGGATTATCACTAAACTCTATGCAAAAATAAAATAATTTCACTCTACTGAGGTACACGTGACAATATAGTACCATGGAATTATTGCACCATTCTGTGGATGAGGACATCCTATCAGTTCCTCCATTGCCCAGTCCTTGAGCTTTTAACTGCAGCTAATATTTATATGATTGCGTTCAAATTTGGAACCAAACGAATATTGGCAAAGAGTTCTGTCAAGTCATAGCTAAAATTCACGCCAGTTTGGAGAAACTCAGGGTGGGACCCATCAATGGAATTGAGCCAAGGATGAATCAGTGGTGTGTTCATTGCATTACACGGCATTCTTTGACCACTCTATAATCAGTGCACCGTAAACATTTCACCTCTCTAGTGAGCATATTAGGCCTTAACAATAGTAATGAATTTTTTCAAGCTAACATTTTGCTGCGAAACTACATATTTCTTCTCCAATTCTGATAGAGTCAAGAGGAAAATGCATTCATTCATGGTTCAATGCGTGCAGCTGTACCATAAACAGAGTGAAAATCATTTCTTAATGAAAGGGCACAAAGTGCTGGAGTAATTTAGTGAGTCAGGCAGCATCTCCGGAGAACTTGGACAGTGGACATTTCATGGCAGGACACTCCCTTTGTGTGGATGCTGCCTGACCCGCTGAGTTACTCCAGCACTTTTATGTGAACCAGCATCTGCAGGTTTCTCATTTTTTAAGGAGTTTCCTTTGGTCAAAGTTTGGAATGTGTAAAGTCAGGTTCCACTCAGAACTATTATCGATCAGAGTTTGGAAACACAACTCTTTACTCTTACTAACGAAGGGAGAGAAATATTAAAGTGACAGTAGATGACAGTGATTTATTAGCAATGCACAGGCTGACTGTGCCAAAAGGGCCACAGTATTTTCATGCTAATTTCTTTTTAAAATGATCTCTGACAAAATCACCATCAAAATATTGCAACCCTTAATTCAATTAAGGCATGTCAGATGTAATATTAAGATGGTAGTCTTCATCTAGTTTATGTTCCATTAACTTATTTTGTTCCTAAATAATTACCTTCATTGAAGGAACATATTGCAGAAACGATTGACCTCAACTAACTTTACTCATTAATCTCGTTGATGACATGGTTCAGATCACACTGTGCTTAAATTAAGCCTCGTACACAGTATTAAAAGTACATCTGGCATGAAATGAGCTTCACTGCAAAATCTGAATTAACTAAATCACAACCAATTCAATTATAATTGAGTCCAAGTAATTCCAAAAATGCTGGAAAAGGTAAATATGGATTATGAATTCATGGAGATCGACTCATTATTGTGAACAGCAAAGAAATCAAGGAGTTCAGAGCAAGCAATATGATGGTTTAATAGAAAATAGGTGAAATCTATGCTTCAAACACCAGAGTTCTGCATCCCCGTAACTATACAATTTCACCTCATGTTCCAATGCTGGATCTGTGATTCACTGTTAAACCTCTTACAGTATTTGATTTTACCTCTGGTTCTACACCAATTCCACTTTGCTAAATTTGCAAAATTTGCTAACCAGCTTCTGTTCTGATTACGATCTACTCTCACATTATGCACAAATAAATTTTAACGATGCTTCAACTCTTGAAAGAGATCCCCTATTTTATTGAAAAATCCCAAAATCTTGAAAATTGTTTTTAAAAAGTCTATTGAAAACGAGTTCGCCTTCAGGATTGTAAATGACTTCTTTGAGTTTTTCTGCATTCTTACCCCTCATATTCCACAGTTATATCACAAGGGTAAGGAAAAAGTAACAATCAAATAGTTAACTTTTCATTCACTTAATATACTGACAATATAACAATCATTGGAATTAAGGTCATTTATTTATTAAAAACAATCACATTGTTGTTTTGCACAGCATAGCTCTGAGCTCAATTTCAATATAACAGAACAATGCAGTTAAGAATCTGCAAATTTCATTGAAACCCATTTGTAATATTGAGGTGGTACATTTTATTCAATAGCAGGTAACTGTCTGCTTTGTAAAACTGAGAAAAAAAGTAATGCAAATGCGGGCTGTGCAGATTCATCACTCCTGATATACTAAACCTATTTAAAAAATGAGGCACAAATTATCTACAGCGTTAGATGTGTCTATTATCAGGATTCTACATGTTAGGATAAATACTACAGTACAATTGCATATCCTCTTTCAAACATTGTAGTATGGTTTCTCATGTAAGTCATTCATCCCACTTCATTACAAAGGCTTCAAACTCTTACCAAATTGCATTCCACACAGAATTGAGGAGGGCTGCAGGTTTATATAATACTAGGAATCCTTTGGCTGCAGTGCAGTGCGGGCTAAAACGGCAGCAGCCTAAAAATGATGCATGCATTTGGGAGAAGTACTTTCAATCATCTCTGACAGCAAAACAGCCTTACCTTTGCCTGTGCTGCTTCCGGACAAGTTCTCATCAAAACGGGGTCTTCGGGACACTCTCGCAGACAGAGTGGGGGGAAGGAAAACTGGTTCCTAGAGACTTAAGATAACTTTACTTTTTTTTAAATAAAATGAAAACGGACTCACAATACAAGAGGAGGAAACGTCAAGAGAGAGAGAGAGAGAGAGAGAGAGAGGGGGGGAGAGGGAAGGAGAGAAGTGGTGAACTGTTTAGGTCAGCATCATAGTAAAAGCACTGCAGCTTCCCAGCAATCCCTCTAGTGATACATTGCTGTGTTTCACAGCACTCCCAGCTCATTGGCTGCTGTGTTGGTTGGGTAATGCAGAGTCTCGGCAATAATTGGGGATGGTCCCTTTGTGATGCACTCTCCACCTCTGCATCAAGTACTGCTGGATCAGCACAATGAGAGAATATCAAAAATGCAACTGAACTAGCTGGCAGCTGACTCCAGCACCAACCAGCACACTGTATGAGGGGGGCTCATGCCGTTTCAGCGGCAATCTTGCGTGCGTGAATGATTCAGCAAAGGCAGGACTCGCAGAATTGATCAATAGATAATGCAATTTAAAAAGAAGAAGTATCCCAATGTGCAAAACAGAAAACGAGGAAACGATCCTGGATCTTATCAACCTTGCAAAGTGCATTATTAATTGTTTTTTAAAAAAAAGGTAGTTTTAGCTATAGGTTTACCCTGCACAGATGCTGATTAAATAAGGTAAAGAAGGTAAACATGTCATTATCAGACAAGATGAGTGGATGAATAAATGGCATTTTTTTCATTTAGTGTGCATTTTTTCCGACCATATTGTGGGTTTAAGGTATTCATTTTTATTCAACACGCCAACCGTGTTTTACTGCCAGTCCAAGAAAGAAAACGCAACTTAACTGATCAACGCTTGGTCGATGTTGTTAATGTGCATCACCTTTTCGAAGACAGCTCACGTTCTATATTGTAATGCATTAATGCCCAGAGAAAGTGGGACATAAGTGATGAGTGCGAACCAACTCCTGATTTTATGTGAAACAGTCCAGATTGTACTCGTCAGTAATGACACTGACGGACATCCATAAAATAATTAGCTCCATTATCCGAGGTAAATATTGCACCGCATGCAAAGAAGGCTAAGTCACTGTGGATCCATCTTTCACTATCAGACCAAATGGACCAGACTACTACATTCCTGGAGGAATCCAAAGATCCCATGGACCATGAAATTGCTGTCTCGCTAATTGCAAATTAATTAAATCTGCTAAATGTTGCAAATTTAATGCACATATATTGGTTCCAATTAAAGTTAAGACTACTCTTCCAGAAAGAAAGGGGGATTGCCTTTCTCAAAAAATGAATACACTGTGATATTTAGAAGGAATTTTTTGTTGTTGTTAAATTGCGTATTTCCAAGTCTGATTAGCAAGTTAGCCATTGCAAGAAGTATCAAAGTGTTAAAATGCTAATCGTAAACCTCGAGAAAGAAATCCACATCGGTTCTGATACCAATGAGCTCCCTGTGATTGTAAATGTTCCTCAAAATATAAAGTTACTTGAGCACAAGGACATAGGCTGTTAATGAACGAGGTAGAAACAAGGAACTGTAGAAGCTGCTTTACAAAAAAAAGACGCAAAGTGTTGGAGTAACTCAGCGAGTCAGGCAGCATCCCTGGAGGACATGGACTGGTGACGTTGTGGGTCTGGAAGAGAGGAGGGGCAGGCTAAAACCTGGCAGATGAAAGGTGAATACAGGTGAAGGGGGGGGTTTTGATAGGCAAATGATGAGACAAAGGCCCGAGATGAAAAGACAGAAAGTGTGAGACAAAAGGATCAGAGAGTTGCGAAGTTTGAAGTTAGTGGAAGGAATGTAGGTGAAAGGGGTGAGGGAGGGGAGGGGAAACCTGCGAGTCAAAGTGGGGTACAGGGGAGGGATGGGGAGGTTGGATGGGGGAATAAGGGGGGTGGGCCTGTAGTTACCGAAAATTGGTGAATTCAATGTTCATACCATTAGGTTGTAAACTACCCAAGAGCAATATGAGGTGCTGTTCCTCCAGTTTACACGTGGAGTAACCTCAGGAAAAAGAAAAGCAAAAACCCTACAGATGTTGAAAATCGGTTGTGACTTTCATCGAGAATGGATTGTTCAGGGTCAGAGAAAGCTAGGTTGAAAGCAATCATGCAGATCGAATGAAAAGTAATTGCTCGAAAGATTAACCATTTATGTCCAGCATTGCTATAGGATCACCTGATTATTCTTATACTTAAAAGCTTGTTTGGATTTCTAAAATTCTGTGCATAATCTCTGGTATCACAGTAACTGAAAAGAAATAACTGCAGATGTTGGTAATCCGAAATAAAAACGGGAAATGGTGGAACATTCAAGACGTCAGGCAGCGCCTTCAGGGAAGTGGAGAGGTTCATTGAAATGAACATATATTTCTCTATATTTCTGAAGAAGGGTCTCGACCCGAAACGTCACTCATTCCTTCTCTCCAGAGATGCTGCCTGACCCGCTGAGTTACTCCAGCATTTTGTGTCTACCTTCGATTTAAACCAGCATCTGCAGTTTTCTTTCCTACACTTTCTCTTTCAGATGCTGCCTGATCTGCTATTTATTTTCAGCATTTACTCTTTTTATTTCCATATTCATAGGATTGTTACAATGGTCTTAAATTTCAAATTTTTAAGCACCACTTATGCATTCTTGGGATTTCAGCACAACACATACATCTGGATGAAACATTAATTGCCGTTCTTTATATTGTGACTTAATTCAACGTAAAAAGGGTTTGTAGAACATGGAACATACTGTATAAGAGCACAGCACTAGAACAGGCCCTTCGGTCCATCATGCCAAATCTTATCAACCTGCACATAAACCATATCCCTCTGTTCCCTGCCTATCCATATGAACATCCAAAAGTCTCTTAAATACCACTATCACAACTGCTTCAACCACCAATTTATTCAGAATTTTAAAATATATACAAATATATATATATATTATATATATATATTTGTATATATTTTAAAATTCTGAATGAGCTTTCTAGCACTGTTCTATATATATAGAACAGTGCTAGAAAGCTCTTCTGACATTCTATGCGTTTATACATTCATTGGTGTTATATTCGGTAGTGTTCACAAACTACCCCTGTACCAAGCACCCTTGCCACTTGTGTGGTTCCCTGGAGTGAAATCCATTCCCTTGTTTGAGGGGCAACATCATCGGATCCTGCCGCTCAATGTCCAACAGCGGAAGGACCCTAGACTGTGGTCCTCCTCCACAGAGCCTTAGCGTTGGCTGCACCAAGCTTCAGCGCAGGCCATGTCGAGGGTTTGCTTGTGAAACACATTTACTTCACCAATTATTTTCCTAAATTGATGCTAAACCTTTAAACACACACATTTACTGGAAAGATCATCAAATAATACATTTTGTGACATATATTGAAATATAATTTGACAATAATCTAGCTCTTTTATTTAAGAATAAGGCTTGTTCAGATTTTATTTTCCACAACCTTTTAGTTTCCTTATACATGGAAATGCATTGTGGGCAATTACATTCTAGCACTGGAAAAGGCTAACTATTGTTTGTAAAGAGTAAATATGTAGCTGATAATCATCTTTATGTACAACTAGTTTAGTTTAGTTTAGTTTGCTATATGTACCAAGGTACAGTGAAAGGCTATTTGTTCCATGCAAATCAGTCAGCGGAAAGATTATACATGATTGCAATTGAACCATTCACAGTGTACAGATACATGATAAAGGGAATAACATTTACTGCAAGATAAAGTCCAGTGACGTCGGGTGAAGGATAGTCCGGGGGTCCTCAATGAGGTAGACGGTAGCTCAGGATTGTTGATAGGATGGTTCAGTTGCCTGATAACAGCTGGGAAGAAACTGTCTCTGAATCTGGAGATGTGCATTTTCACAATTCTTTGCACTGTGTCTTTTCATTGACTGGTTAGCACGCAATAAAAGCTTTTCACTGTAACTCGTTCCACATGACATTAAATTAACCTAAACTTAAAATACAAAGCTTTTGACCAGTTGCCGAGTCGATTTAATTGTCATGACAGTTTGCAGTGTAGGTTCAAGATGGAAATGATGCAGCACTTCTCTGCAGGAGATCTTCGAATGATGAAGGCTATGGGTCCAATCATCCCCACCAAGATGCAGCAAGTAAAGACACCTGGGCAGGCACATGGAGAGGAAAGGTTTAGAAGGGTATGGGCCACGTGCGGGTAAACTACACAGGCCCACGGCATGTGTAGCTAGGATGGGACATCTTGGTCGGCATGGATGATTTGGGCCAAAGACTCTATGACTATAAAAAATGGGTTTAAAAAGAAAGAATGAAAAATGACTTAACAATAATTAAAGCTAATCACAAAATTGGAAGGATACTTAGCCATGTATTGACTGGTCTTAACTTTCTGGGGTGCATTCACATTTTCCTTCTGTCAAAAACATGCCAGCTTCATGTAGCACGTTGTATTTGAGTGCAAAGCCAGCGAGCTGCAACCATATCTTCACAAAGTCAATGGAGTACATAGAAACATAGAAACATAGAAAATAGGTGCAGGAGTAGGCCATTCGGCCCTTTGAGCCTGCACCGCCATTCAATATGATCATGGCTGATCATCCAACTCAGTATCCTGTACCTGCCTTCTCTCCATACCCCCTAATCCCTTTAGCCACAAGGGCCACATCTAACTCCATCTTAAATATAGCCAATGAACTGGCCTCAACTACCTTCTGTGGCAGAGAATTCCACAGATTCACCACTCTCTGTGTGAAAAAAAACGTTCTCATCTCGGTCCTAAAAGACTTCCCCCTTATCCTTAAACTGTGACCCCTTGTTCTGGACTTCCCCAACATCGGGAACAATCTTCCTGCATCTAGCCTGTCCAACCCCTTAAGAATTTTGTAAGTTTCTATAAGATCCCCCCTCAATCTTCTAAATTCCAGCGAGTACAAGCCGAGTCTATCCAGTCTTTCTTCATATAAAAGTCCTGCCATCCCAGGAATCAATCTGGAGGGCAAGGTTTGGAGAGCTATGGGCCGAATGCAGACAAATGGGACTAGCCCAGAATGCCAACGTGGTCGACATAGACTAGATGGGCCAAAGGGCCTGGTTCCTTCCTGTGTAGCTCTATCACTCTAAGAGTAGTACATCTTCTATAACTTCTCGGTTTACTTGTGAAGCTCCATTTCTGAATCTAATTTTGCTGTGATACTTGCGCATCAATAAAGATGACCATCTTTGGACATAGTTTGTATGGAAAATCAATCTTGGGCCATTATTTTGTTATTAATTTGCATTTGATCTAGCAAATATATTACGTTTACATTTTCATTATTTAACTTGATGAGCAATTTTGTTTCCATATCAGAATCCCTACTAAATATATTACAACCTACTGACTTATTTTCAGACAGGTTATTGAAGGAAAAGTCCTGAATAAAAACATAAGAAATATTATACTTCTGCATACTGTTTTTTTTTTTACAACGTCAGAAAGTTACAAGGCACATTACAGCAAATGAAACACATTTGTTGAATAATGATCTTAATGAAGGTGATATAACTACACAATTGCATGTTAACTATACAGTACGTGTTTGGAGGTGATGTAATTTAAGGGATCAATGACAACTAGCCATCTGGGAACAATCCTAGCCAGAGAATTACAGAGACATAGAGTCATAAATCACGGGAGCAGGCCCTTCAGACCAACTTATCCATGCCGACCAAGATACCCCATGTATGCTCGTCCCACCTGCTCATGTTTGGCCCATATCCCTCTGAACCTTTACTATCCATGTACCTGTCCAAATGTTTTTTAAATGTTGTTATAGTACCTGCCTCAACTACCTCCTCTGGCAGCTTCTTTCATATACCCACCATCCTCTGTTTGAAAATGGTGCCCCTCAGGTTTCTATTAAATCTTTCCCCTCTCACTTTAAACCTCTGTCATTTGGCTCGATCCCCCTACAACGCACTTGCCCTATTTATTCCCCTGATGATTTTATATACCTCTATAAGATCACCCTCAGCATTCTGCATTCCAAGGATTAAGTCCTGGCCTGTCCACATCCCCCTATAGTTCATACCCTCAAATCCTGGCAATCATAATCTTCTCTAATAACTTTCTCTGCATTCTTTCCATCATTACGGCTTCTTCAAAATAGTGCCATAGAATATCAAACGACGGCCTGAGGAGGGAAAGGTTCAATTTTTCACCTGAAAAACTGTAGGATTCCCACAGCCTGTCTAAAATAAGCACTCCGGTCTCTGAAACAGGTCATTTGGACAGATATATCGGTAGGAAAGGTTTAGAGGACTATGGGCTAAATGTGGGCAAATGAGGCTCGCCCAATGTGCTGACTTGGTCAGGATGGACAAGGTGGGCCAAAGGTAATGCTTCTGTGCCCTCCAGCTCTGTGAATATGACTCTAACACTCTATGACAGCGTTTCTCAACCGGGGTTCCCAGGAACCCTAAGGTTCCGCGAGAGGTCGCTAGGGGTTCCGAGAGAAATAGTGATAAATAGGCTAATCATATGTAAATGCATTTTTGAGTCATTTTTGTGTTTAATTTCATATGCGTAATTTTATTTGTTAAAGGGGTCAATTTATTGAATAGTTGCAACAATGAATTAAAAGAGTGTAGTAATATGTGTAAATTCAAGGAAATGGTCAAAAATATTATATTTGAAAGATAAAAAAATATGTGATCAGCACTGAGAAATGACTGACATGACGAAATGATGGTTCTTGACTATATTTGTGTTTCTTTCTATGTTTTGTTAATCTGCTTCTGACTTATGACGTTGTGTTTTTTTAAATTATATCTTGTTAAGTATTTAGGGCAGGCACAATAAGCTTTGGCTTCTGCCTACAACTTTTTTTTCGGTCAGATAATATCATGTGTGATTATATTGTTTTACTTTTGATACAATGATTTTGTATTATTTAACTTTCACAACTGTACGGTCAATCTGTTTTATGGTATTGACTGGAAAATAAATAAATAAACAAACAAATAAACACATAAATAAATAAATAAATAAATAAATAAATAAATAAATAAATAAATAAATAAATAAATAAATAAATAAATAAATAAATAAATAAATAAATAAATAAATAAATAAATAAATAAATAAATAAATAAATAAATAAATAAATAAATAAATGAATGAATAAATAAATAAATAAATAAATAAATAAATAAATAAATAAATAGACAGATAGACAAATAAATAAATAAATAAATAAATAAATAAATAGATAAATAAATAAATAAATAAATAAATAAATAAATAAATAGATAGATAAATAGATAAATAGATAAATAGATAAATAGATAAATAGATAAATAAATAAATAAATACATAAATAAATAAATAAATAAATAAATAGATAGATAAATAAATAAATAAATAAATAAATAAATAAATAGATAGATAAATAAATAAATAAATAGATAAATAAATAAATAAATAAATAAATAAATAAATAAATTAATAAATAGATAGATAGATAGATAAATAAATAAATAAATAAATAAATAAATAAATAAATAAATAAATAAATAAATAAATAAATAAATAAATAAATAAATAAACAAATAAACAGACAAACAAATAAATAAATAAATAAATAAATAAATAAATAAATAAATAGATAAATAAATAAATAAACAAATAAACAGACAAACAAATAAATAAATAAATAAATAGATAGATAGATAGATAGATAGATAGATAAATAAATGACTAAATAAATAAATAAATAAATAAGCAGATAAATAGATAAATAAATAATTAAATAAATAAACAGGCAAATAAATAAATAAATAAATAAATAAATAAATAAATAAATAAATAGATAAATAAATAAATAAATTAACAAATAAATAAATAGATGAATAAATAAATAAATAAATAAATAGATAAATAAATAAATAAATAAATAAATAGATAAATAAATAAACAGATGAATAAATAAATAGATAAATAAACAGATAATCAGCTAAATAAATAAATAAATAAATAGATAGATAGATAGATAGGTAAATGGATGGACAGACATATAAATAGACAGACAGACAGACAGACAGACAGACAGACAGACAGACAGACAGATAGATAGATAGATAGATAGATAGATAGATAGATAGATAGATAGATAGATAGATAGATAGATAGATAGATAGATAGATAGATAGATAGATAGATAGATAATAAATTATACACGTACGGCATATTCTTCGAACATTCTTGGGTATTATAATAAAGTCTTCAACCTGTTATATCATTTAAAAGTATAGTAATCATAGGGAATATATTTAGCGATGTTTATACGGCGCCAGTGTGAAACGGCCTTTAGTGGTCAGTGGACAGGAGCTGTATGTGACGGATTTGTGTATCATCAGTGACTCACTCGAGTGCATGGTCTCCATCAGTCCTGTCTGTGCTTCCTAGATACAATGTGGCGGCGCCTAACGGCAGCGGCTGACTAGCAGTCTGTCCGTCTTTTTTTTTGTTGAGTGTCGGTGTTGGGATGATTTTTATATATATTTTTTTGGTTGTGTATGTGTGGGAGGGGGTGGTGGTGTGTGGGGGGTGGGTGTGGGTGTGTGTGGGTGTGGGTGGGTGGGTGTGGGGAACTTTTCTCTTCCTCACGGCGCGGGGTGCGGCTCGGCTGCGGGGCCTAACATCCCCCGGTGCGGCTCGGCCGCTGGACTTTACATCCCGGTGCGGCTTGGCCGCTGGACTTACATCGCCCGGCGCAGCTCGGCTGCGGGGCTTAACACCGCCCGGTGCAACTCGGCTGCGGGACTTTACATCGCCCGGTGCAGCTCGGCTGCGGGGCTTAACACCGCCCGGTGCAACTCGGCTGCGGGACTTAACACCGCCCGGTGCGGCTCGGCTGCGGGACTTTTCACCGCTGGTGCGGCTCGGCTGCGGGACTTAACACCGCCCGGTGCGGCTCGGCTGCGGGACTTTTCACCGCTGGTGCGGCTCGGCTGCGGGACTTAGCTGCGCAAGGCTTGGTCGCGGGCCTTTCATCGCCCGGTTCGGCCGCGAGACGTTTCAGCGCCCGGTGCGGGGACTGTGCGGGTCGGTCGGGGACGAGCTGTCTGTCCGTGGGCGTGGGGAAGAGAGGGGAAGTTTTGTTGCCTCCATCACAGTGAGGGGGTGTTTGGAGTCACTGTGATGGACGTTTGTGGGGTCATGTGTCTTGTGTTCTTTTTTTTTTTCTATGACTGCTATGTAGTTTCGTTCGGTACTTCGGTACCGAACGACAAATAAAGCTCTGTTATACTGTTATAGTGTGCAGGCACAGTCCCATTCACCCACGTTATTTTGTAGTTTTTGCCTATCATTTAGGGATGTTATATGAATTTTGAAATTTTAAGTATGTTTATGTTTATTTTTGTTAGTTTATGAAATGTTTGTGCTTATGTATGTTTTTTTTTGGTTACTTTATGAAAAGTTAAGTTTATGAAAGAGAAAGAGATTAATAAAGATAGATAATAATTTTTATGTATAGGTTCCCTGAGACATGAAAATCACTTCAAGGGTTCCGCAAGGGCAAAAAGGTTGAGAAACACTGCTCTGTGACTTGAATGTACAAACTCGGAGACCAAAGTTTAGACCTGGAGCTGCTGGTAACATGCCAGCATATAACAAGTAGGAGTGTTTATCAAAGGCATACACAGTTATGAGCCATCAGGTTCATTTCCCAGTTCCTTGCCTGCATGATGCATGACGATGGAAACAGACTTCAGTACATGCTGAAAATATTCAACATCTCAGGCAGCCTCTCGAGTAAGAAAAATAGACTTAACAGGTCAGGTCTGTGAACTTTCACATAAATTGATAACATATTTAATAAAATGAACACTGACAATCATTAGAATCGAGAGAGGGATATAGATATAGAGGGATACGGGCTAAATGCAGGCAGGCAGGATGAGTGTAGATGGGGCATGTTGATCAGCATGGGCAAGTCGGGCCGAAGGGCCTGTTCCCACGCTATATGAGTCTATTACTATAAAATTGCAAACCTTATTTAATGATTAAGCAACACTTAAAAGAAAATGTGGGTGTAATGATATCAAATCCACTGATGGTTCAGTGGTAAATATTGCAGCACTTTGAACATTTTTATCGTTGGCTCTGTAATGCAAAAATAACCTTATCACCACGCATACAATTCTAAATTCAGTGCTGTGAAACAGCCAGGATTGACCTAAAGAACTCTATTAAGTTTTTTTTGATCAACTTAAAATCCGTGTAGTGGTAGAGCTGCTGCCTTATAGAACCAGAGACCCGGGTTCGATCCTGACTACTGGTGATGTCTATACAGAGTTTGTACGTTCTCCTCGTGACCTGCGTGGGTTTTCCCCGGGTGCTCCGGTTTCCTCCCACACTCCAAAGATGTACAGGTTTATAGGTTAATTGGCTTTGGCAAAAATTGGTTTTTTTTTGTGTAGCAGAGTGTTAGTGTGTAGGGATCGCTGGTCGGCGCAGACTCTGTGGGCCGAAGGGCCTGTTTCCGCGCTATATCTCTAAACAAAACAAAACTAAAATTTAGCTCGGGAGGTCTCTGCGAAGATGTGAGCACAGAATCTGAATGCTAGCACTTTGGGGAAGTCTTTAGTGGGGGTCTGCTGAAGAAAAATGTAGATACAACTCTTGGCTTCGGTAGATAAAGTAATCGATTAAGTCAAAGAATGCGGGGAGTCCTCCAGTACTAAAAGTGCAAGATCTGGTGCAGCGGGAGCTGAAGCTGAGAAAACCCGATCCAAAACGTCACCCATTCCTTCTCTCCAGAGATGCTGCCTGTCCCGCGGAGTTACTCCAGTATTTTGTGTCTGTCTTCGATTTAAAGCAGCACCTGCAGTTCTTTCCTACACAAAACACTGGTTAAGTTAGCAGCTGAGGTACTCGCACATCAAGAACAGAGCAAGAGGTTAGATACTGTAGGTGCACTTCACTCCGAGAAACACCAACATTAGTCAGCTGCAACCAAGGAAAAGGAAAAGGACACCATTGGCTCAAAAGGAACAGCACCTCACATTTTGCTTGGCCAGCTTACAACCCAGTGGTACGATAATTAATTTCTCTAATTTTACGTAATCCTTGCATTCCCTCTCTCTCCATCCCTCCCCCACCTCAGGCATCCTGCTAGTTTCGCTGTTCATATCCCTTCATTATCTCCTCCACAGCCAACAATGGACCATTGTGGGCTCCTTGGCCATCGGTAATTTGTTCCCTACCTATTCATACCTCTAGTTTCCCTCTCCCCTGACTCTCAGTCTGAAGAAGGGTTGCGACCCAAAACATCACCTGGTCTTTTTTTCTCCAGAGATGCTGCCTGACCCACTGTGAGTTCCTCCAGCATTTGGTGTCTATCCGCAGTCTATTAGACTGGCTCGTGGGTGAATGAATCCTCGGGACCATGATAGGAGGTCGTTCAGAAGAAGGTGAGTCAATGTCCTACCCTTCAGACTGAGGTCACAGGGTAACTAGGAGCATAGAGGACACCAGCGCACGGCAGGTAGTGCAGATCTCTGGAATTGATACGCACATGCAACACAGCTAGTGGAGAAGGCTCTTGTTTCTATGGAAACACAGACCAAGACCTCCCAACTGGAGGTCAGTCTTGTGAAAGTGGAGATAATTTTTTCTGCAGGAACATTTTGTGAAGGCTCACCGGCAGCACTGCAGCGAACAGGGAGCGGACAGCTGGACTGTGTCAGCTGTTTGATGAGGCCGATAAACGTCCTGAGGCTTTCATGCCAGCTGTCTTGGTCACGGCATATCGCTATGTCTTGTTTTCTTCCCAGAACTATGAGAGGTCCAGTGATGTTGCAGAATTTGAAAGCCCTGTCCTCCCTCAAAAAATCAGGATGTCACAGTCCATCATCATCTCTCAGATAATGTCCCCACCTGAGTCCCACCATCAGCCAGGCTGTAGCGACCTGACAATGGAATACAACTGTTGGAAGCTGGCCAGCATAGACACCCAGGTTCTCCCCTGACACTCAGTCTGAAGAAAGGTCTCGATCCGAAACATCAACTATTCCTTTTTCTCCAGAGATGCCGGCTGACCCGCTGAGTTACTCCAGCATTTTGTGTCTATCTTCTTCTTTCTTCTCTCCTGATTATGAAAAGAAAACAGCCTTCCAGACAATTAGGGCGGCACGTTGGCACAGTGGTAGAGTTGCTGGCTTACAGCGCCAGAGACCCAGGTTCAATCCTGACCATCGATGCTGTCGGTACCTTCTCCCCATGACTGCGTGGATTGTCTCTGGGTGCTCCCATTTCCTCCATCATTCCAAAGGCGTACATACAGGTTGATAGGTTAATTGGCTTCTGCGATAAATTGTTCTGGTGTGTAGGATAGAACTAGTGCAGGTGTGATTGCTGTTCGGTGCTGACTCGGGGAGCCAAAGAGCCTGTTTCCTTGCTGTATCTCTAAACTAAACTAAGCTAAACATTGAGTAAGAGCCATTGGCAAGCACGTTAGTACAGAGAAGTCTGTACTGAAGGGAAGAACAATGGGAAGACACTGGGGTTTGATACATTCAAATAAATGTCACCGTTTATATATTTTGGACAAAAAGGAATAGGCTTTCATATTAATATTTTGTTCATCTTTATTTTCAATGCTGAATAAAGCAATTACGTTTTTGCTCACGACTCCATGAGAAATAAAGATATTCAAATCATTACATGACTATACTGAACAACTAGTGTGCAGTTGATCGTTGGTCAGGCTGAAGGGCCTGTTTCTATGCTGTGCCACTAAACTAAACTAAACTAAACTAAACTAAATTAAACTAAAATAAAATAAAATAATCCAAGTCGTTCCATCTGACATCCCAATTGCTATTGTAAAAAGATAATGGTCAGGAAATAAAATGTCAGTGAAAGTTCCATGAGAACAGACCCATCAATAGATCACCATTGAGTTTAACTTTAAGGGGCATAAGACACTGTTTTCATTTCTTTTGCTTATTTTCTGACTGTCTCAAAATTGCAACAGACAAATTGTTGGTGTGTAAAAAGGGATGCTGATGTTCAACTGAGGATTATGAACCTGCTCCTGGAATTAACAGATCCCCTGTAAGTATTGATGATAGGGATCTTCAGTCGGATAGAATCTGTGTTTGCTCGTCATATTATAGTTTGGCATTGAGACTAACATAATTGACTGCAACTTGCAGGCTCATATTTTACTGTTGAAATTAAGCTTCTGTCGAGTTATTATTTCTGAGTTTCAGAGTTCATTGAAGCATACAATGATGCTCAGTGGGAGATGCTGTTTTCCATGAAAGGACTGGAGCCCAATTTCAATTATAATAGCTGCAATATGCTGAGCCTGAGGTGAATACAGCCTCATGAATCAGGCCGTGAAATTGCAGAGGGATCCATCAAGAAAAGAGAGAATTATGAGGCAAAGAAACTTTTCCTGATAAGACACAAAATGCTGGAGTAACTCAGCGGGTCAGGCAGCATCTCTGGAGAACATGGCTGGGGGCAGCACAATGGCACGGCTGTAGATTTGCTGCCTTACAACGGCAGAGAACCGGGTTTGATCTTGACTACTTGCGCTTGTCTGTACGGAGTTTTGTATGTTCTCCCTGTGACTGTGTGGGTTTTCTCCGGGTGCATCGGTTTCCTCCCACATTCTAAAGATGTGTAGGTTTGTAGCTTCTACCTAGTACGTAAGTTAGAACTAGTGTACAGGGATCGCTGGACACGGTGGGCCGAAGGGCCTGTTTCTTGCACTGTATCTCCAAACCCTAAATCTCTGCAACCTTTCCAAAGATTCCATATCCTTCCTGTAATAGGATGGCCAAAACTGATGGCAATAGTCCAAATGCAGCCTTACCAAAGTCCTCTAATTCTGTTTAAACATACAAGAAAAATATATTACAAAATGTATGTGCATTGCAGTTAATTTTTAATGTAAGATTTCAATGTCCGGGCATGACAATTCTCTGCTCCCCTCGAAGCGATCCCAAGCTGGAGTAACTCAGTGGGACAGGCAGCATCTCTGGAGAGAAGGAATGGGTGATGTTTCAGGTCGAGACCCTTCTACAGACTGAGTGAAACTCGTAGTGGTTTTGCTTTGTTAACAATGTTCTGATCTTCTGCCAGAAAATGGAGTCAACCACCAGAGGGAGCCTCAACAGCTCCACGACCAACATGCACCCTTTGAATCAACAACACACCACCAATTTTACACACCAACATTGCCCAAATTTCAAAGCTTTTAATAAGTGGCGCATCTTTTATAGTTTCAACAAAGCATTTTCAGTGCTTTTCAAGTTATTCTCAATGGCCACAGATGATGTTTCCCATGGCCACATGTTTCCAATGGCCACATGTTTCCAATGGCCACAGATGATGGTGGCAGCAGTCGTAGGTGAGGAACAGAGATAGTGAGCGGACTGGGGACTCATCGCCCGCATCCTCAAAGACGATCTGGCTGTTCCGAGGTCGGCAATGGGAGGTGCTCCATTGCACGGAGTCATAGTGGTGGCCGTTTGAGGTGGGACGATATGTCCATGTCAATGTGTTGGTGAGGTGGGCCACTGGTGGCCCTGCTGCAGCCTGGAGCTCGATTAGATCGGGCACCGCTCCAAGGGGCCGATCATGTGGATGGGATGCTTGGTGCCGCTGCAGGAAGCAACGGTGGGGGATATCAACAGGTCAGGCCGACCTCACAACTCCGACACAGGGTCGGCGCCAGGACAACGGGCCTTTAATGCTAAGGTAAACCCCTACATTTTCAAGAACTATGAAACTCGAAGGTTACAAAATGGTGCTGGAAGCATGGGAATTCTTTTGTACTGACTCAGTCCAATCTACTATTCTTATACTCTTGTATTTAAGTATGATTGTGCCTATGTGCAGTAAGATTATTACAGTTGAGTTGAGTTGGGTTTAGTTTAGTTGAGTTTAGTTTGGTTTAGTTTAGTTTAGTTTAGTTTAGTTTAGTTTAGTTTAGTTTAGTTTAGTTTAGTTTAGTTTAGTTTAGTTTAGTTTAGTTTAGTTTAGAGATACAGCTCGGAAATAGGTCCTTCGGCCCACCGAGTCCGCATTGACACATGACCACCCGTACACTACTTCTATGTTATCCCAGTTTTGCATCCTTCACACAAGGGACAATTTACAGAAGTCAATTAAACTGCAAACCTGCACGTCATCAGGACGTGGGAGGAGGTAGGAGCACCTGGAGAAAACCCATATGAGAACGTACAAACTCCGTAAAGACAGCACCCCCGGTCAGGATCAAACCCGGTTCTCTGGCGCTGTGAGGCAGCAACTCTACCACTGCACCACTGTACTGAACTGTATTTTTTTTGAAAGAATTTCACTCTACCTAGGTACATGTGACAATAAAGTACTATTGAACTATTGGAAGGCATTAACACATTAAGTAATGGGTTAGATTTCCAGAGCCATGGTAATAGTCAAACCTCCTTCATACCAAAAAAATAATTTTCTTCTTCCATCATGAAAATGACTTAAAACCTTCCTCACCAACAATTGGTTTTAGTAATTTCCCCATCAGGTAAATTAATTATTTTTAGTCAAATTTGTTCTTTAAAGAAGCTTTGTCATTCACCACCATCTATGAATACAAAATCATTTGACTTGATTCTACCATATTATTTCCTAAAACTTAAATTAATTTCAATTAATTGTATCCAGTATTATGCCCATTTGCAATTTATGTCAAAAAAGTGATCACTTTAAACATTTTCCTCAGTTCTATCAAGCAATTGATCAACTTAATATCTTACACTGCCATTTCATCATGATTCCATATTTAACTCAGTTGCATTGCAAATCATGATTTTTATATTTTATTGAGTGAGATTGAGCAAATAGATTTTTTGATTTTTCATTTATTATTTATTCTATGTGTTATCTTTCATTATTTCAGAAGGTCTTTGATATATGGTACATTAACACTGGAGAATGCAAGGCAAGAGAGCAATTTATCAAGCAAGTAATAGCGTGAAACTACTGTACGGGGAAAAAATTCAATAACTCTGCAATGTCTAAAAACCGAAGCAAGATCTCCCCAAAGCTTGAAAGGCACAATATACCTACAAACGTGGGTCAGTAAATGTAACAGGATATTAGTTTAGTTTACAGCCCAGAAACAGGCCTTTCGGCCCACCGAGTCCGCACCGACCAGCGATCCCCGCACATTAACAGTATTCTACACTCAACACAGCATTCAAGAGAGAGCTGGATAGAGCTCTTAAGGATAGAGGAGTCAGGGAGTATGGGGAGAAAGCAGGAACGGGGTACTGATTGAGAATGATCAGCCATGATCACATTGAATGGCGGTGCTGGCTCGAAGGGCCGAATGGCCTCCTCCTGCACCTATTGTCTATTGTCTATTGTCTATTGTCTACACACACCAGGGCCAATTTACACTTATACCAAACCAATTAACCTGCAAACCTGTACGTCTTTGGAGTGTGGGAGGAAACCGAAGATCTCAGAGAAAACCCACGCGGTCGTGGGGAGAACACACAAACTCTGTACAGACGGGATTGGACCCGGTCTCTGGCACTGTAAGGTAGTAGCTCTACCGCTACGCTACCGTGGCGCCAAATCTTAGTTAAAAGTCTTTTTGAGTTTAGCCTACTCCTGACACCCGTGTCTGCTCTGCCCTTGGGTCTACACATCTCTTGATATCGTTACGCCATGATATCGTTACGGCCAAGATTAAACTCTATTTTTAAGAAACGTGAAATGCACAAGATTGCACTGGAAATGGGTCGACTCTTCACGCACTGCCTTGGTGATGCCTATGGCTCTCACACTAGAATGTTGCACAATTGTACTTGATTGTGCTATGTACAGTCTGATTTTACTGAATTGTAGACACAACAAAGAATTTCACTGTATCTAGATATTTGTGACAATAAAGTCTCATTGAACCATTGAAAATAAACATCAAATTAGGAAGGCAAAGAGGAGATATGAAAAATATATTGACAGATAAACAATCAGAGAAAATGCAAGACATCAGAGGAAAAAAATAGGAAAGACAATGGAAAGAACAGAACCCATTAGAGGCCAAAAATATCTTCAGTGTGGAGGGAGAGTTGTGATGGACATAGACATAAGTCAAGGCTTTGCATCTGCTTTCACAAAGGATGGGGAAAATCCAGACATTGAAGTTAAGGAGAAAAAGGATGAAACATTGGATATCAGAGAGCATTTATTAATGGATCTTTCAAAGTGGGTGATTTCCTTGTTTCGGATTAAATGTAACATAGGCTATTCGGAGAAGGTAAGAAGGAAATAGCCGAGGCTTTGGCCATCATACCCAGTCCTGTTTGTTTTCAGGTCTGCTTCCGGGGGCAGAGAAGTTTCCCAATTGGATGCAGTTGTTCATAGAACATAAAACAGTACAGCACAAGAACAGACACTTCCGCTCCCAATGTCTGTACCGAGCATGATGCCAAGAACATCTCTCATTTCCCTGCACATATTCTATATTTCTTCATTTCCTGCATATCCATATACCTGTCCAAAACTCTCTTAAAAATGCCACTGTCATGACTGCCTCCATCACCATCCCTGGCAGCATGTTCCAGGCACCCACCACCCTCTGTGTAAAAAGTAAAGTTGACCCACACATCTCCTTTAAACTTTGTCCCCTCACCTTAAAGTTATGCCCTCTGGTATTAGATTTTTCCATCCTGAGAAAAATATTCTGTCTGCCTACCCTATTTATGCTTCACATAATTTATATACTTCTATCAGGTCTTCCCATAATCCAAGTCTTTCCAACGTCACCCTGTAGCTAATACCTCCTAATCGGGGCATCATTTTGGTAAACCTCCTCTGCACCCTTTCCAAAGTCTCTACATCAATTTAGAAGGATGAGAGGGGATCTTATCGAAACATATAAGATTATTAAGGGGTTGGACACATTAGAGGCAGGAAACATGTTCCCAATGTTGGGGGAGTCCAGAACCAGGGGCCACAGTTTAAGAATAAGGGGTCGGCCATTTGGAACGGAGATGAGGAAAAATGTTTTCAGTCAGAGAGTTGTGAATCTGTGGAATTCACTGCCTCAGAAGGCAGTGGGGACCAATTCTCTGAATGCATTCAAGAGAGAGCTAGATAGAGCTCTTAAGGATAGCGGAGTCAGTGGGTATGGGGAGAAGGCAGGAACGGGGTACTGATTGAGAATGATCAGCCATGATCACATTGAATGGCGGTGCTGGCTCGAAGGGCCAAATGGCCTACTCATCAGGAAAGGAAAGAGGCCATTGATAACTGTTTGCTAGGTGAGAACGAGAAGCTGGTACGACTTGGGTGGGAGAGGGATGGAGAGAGAGAGAATGCAGGGTTTACTTGAAGTCAGAGAAATCAATATTCTTTCCACTGGGTTGTAAGCTGTCCAAATTGAGCATTCATAAATTGGCGATGGCCTACAGATATCCATGTCCAACATCTGCAGTTCCCTGTGTCTCCATTGCTAAGTTGTCAATTATTTTATTTAATCATCAGCATTTCTGCACTCCTGTTGATTATTTTTATGAATCAGAATTTCTGCACTCAGATTTCAAAAATGTCGTATTGTGATATATAATATTATAGGTATAACCTACATTCAGAAGAGTAGCAGTAGAGCTGCTGCCTTACAATGCTTGCAGCGCCGGAGACCCAGGTTCGATCCTGACTATGGGTGCTGTCTGTACGGAGTTTGTACGTTCTCCCAGTGACCGCGTGGGTTTTCTCCGAGATCTTTGGTTTCCTCCCCACACGCCAAAGATGTACAGGTATGTAGGTTAATTGGCTTTGTGTATGTGTAAATTGTCCCTAGTGTGTGTAGGATAGTGTTAATGTGCGGGGATCACTGGTCGGTGCAGACTCTGTGGGCTGAAGGGCCAGCTTCCACTCTGTATCTCCAAACTAGAAAACAAAACTAAACAAAAAATTTGTTAAAGAAATATTTGCATCTCTGAGATCATTACAATTATGCTCTTCCTAATTGTGGGAGAGCTCAAATCTTTGTTACATGCCCCATTAGTATTGGCATATTTCTTGACATTTAAGAGACTGAAAAAAAATTAAATCAAAGATGCTCAGAGAATGCAGTTTTCCAAGTTATTCTCAACTTAGAGCTGTCAGAATCTGCTGGTAATTATACCACAGTAATTCGAGAACTTGGAAGATATAGCTGGAGTCATCATTTTTTTACCGTTGGCATTATCAAAACTGAAGAATAGTTTTTTTCCAATGAGACAAACAAGAGAAATATCAGAAGAGAATATGAAATATTGTCATGCAACCTAAAGTATCACCAAATTCTCACAATCCTGTACATTTATTATACATATTAGTTTCCATGTATATGTCTTGTTTGCAGTAAGACATCTCTGCTTGAAAACAGGCTGTGGGAAAGCAGAAATCAGACATTTTCTATCGAATATTTGAGAAAAATAAAATTTTCAACTCAGTTATTCTTGCTTCAGGAAAACCACTGTCTATAAGGAAGGACATCATGTAAAATTATATAAATTATATGTTTACAAATTGGGCGTTCATAACCAGGCAATGGCCTGCTGACATCCATGAACAACATCTGCAGTTCCTTATGTCTCCATTAGGACGGCAGAGTGGTAGAGCTGCTGCCTTACAGTGCCAGAGACCTGGGTTTGATCCTGACTACGGGTGCTGTATGTATGGAGTTTATTCAATCTCCCTATGACCGCATGGGTTTCCCACAGGGGCTCCGGTTTCCGGCCATATTCCAAAGACGTGCAGGTTTGTCATTTAATTGGCTTCTGTAAATTGTCCTCTCGAGTGGAGGATAGAACTAGTGTATGGGCGATCATTGGTCAGCACAGACTCGGTGGGCCGAAGGGCCTGTTTCCACACTGAATCTCTGAACTGAACTGAACTGAACTATATAAAAATAACAGAGTGAACAGCAGGCAGCATGGTTTCAGAGGGACTTTTGCATTAACCTTATCACCATCTGTCTTCCAGCTTGCCTTCCACTGTTCCAGTACAATATCGCTACATGTTACACTATAAATTGACAATCATACTCCTGATCTGAGGTCATCAATAAATGGTTAATTAAACTAAATGAGGTCACCTTGTGTGATAAGATAAGTGAAATGCAGATATCTTAGGCAAAAGATGACAACTGATTATAATACAAACTCTATGGCTATATCAAATGATTGTATCTTTAGATTAGAAATTAGATTTATCATTAAAGCAGATATATTCAGTAGTATTGTTATTGGTGTAGGAAGGAACTGCAGATGCTGGTTTACACCGAAGATAGACACAAAATGCTGGAGTAACTCAGCGGGACAGGCAGCATCTCTGGCGAGAAGGAATGGGTGACATTGGGTGTTATTGGTATGGTTTGTTAGAGCATTTCCTTTATAATGGGACAGCACATGGATTTCCTCTTTTAGTCTATGTAATACTGAGCATGTCTGGTATCTTGGGTAAGAGAATAAAGAAAATAGCAGTAGTTCTACAAGATGTAGAAGTGAGTTTGCTTAATTAATCAGTTTAACATTCACAGTTTATAATGGTGCCAAGGTAAAGCAAAATGGAAATGGACTTGCATTTGAACACTAGAAACAAAGAACTGTAGATACTGGTTAACACACAAAAGATCACATGTTGGAGTAACTCAGCAGACCAGGCAGCATCTCGAGAGAACATGGATAGGTGATTTGTTGGGCACAGGGAGGGAAGGGAAGGCAAGGGGAGGGGAGGGGAGGGAAGGGAAGGGAAGGGAAGGGAAGGGAAGGGAAGGGAAGGGAAGGGAAGGGAAGGGAAGGGAAGGGAAGGGAAGGGAAGGGAAGGGAAGGGAAGGGAAGGGAAGGGAAGGGAAGGGAAGGGAAGGGAAGGGAAGGGAAGGGAAGGGAAGGGAAGGGAAGGGAAGGGAAGGGATGGCGGTGTGGGAGAAAAGAGGGTGTTGTGGACGGGGGTGAGTTAGAGGTTACTTAAAATTGGAGAATTCAATGGTCACACCACTGTGTTGTGAGCTACACAAGGGGACTATGAGGTGCTGTTGTATTTGATCATTTTGTGTGTGCTTTGCACACCTAGAATGGTGTTTAGCTATTGATTTTTACTCTGGTTTGTAAGGGCCCTCGGATGCCATGTCTGTTAACTCTGCAGCTAACAAGGCTATGGTGAATTCCAACATCCAGTCTAATAATCAGAGATAGGCGCAAAATGCTGGAGGAACTCAGCGGGCCAGGCAGCATCACTGGAGAAAATAAACCTAGTCCTTTTCTCCAGAGATGCTGCCTGACCCGCTGAGTGACTCCATCTTTTTTGCGTCTATCTTCGGCGTAAGCCAGCATCTGTAGTTGCTCCTTACACACTAATAATCAGAGTTTGTTCAAGCTTAAGGACGTTAATAAAAAATGTTTGCATAAGTAGCAATGTTCAGAAATGGCAAGGACACATATAAAGTAGCTTCAAGGAGAACAATTTTAAAGGATATCAAACTGGCCAAGCTGCTTAATGTTCCAGCACAAAACATTGTCTGTCCACTCCCTCTACAGGTGCACACTGACCATCAATCACCCGTACATTAGTTCCATGTTATCCCTCTTTCATATCCTGCACACTCAGGGCAATTTACAGAAGCCAATTAACCTAAAACCCGCACGTCTTTGGGATGTGGGAGGAGACTACATGGGCCGAATGGCTCCTATAATTTATGAAACTGGAGCATCCAGAGAGAACCTATGTGGTCCTAGGGAGAGCGTACAAACTCCACACAGTCAGCACCCGAGGTCAGGAATTGAACCCGGGTCTCTGCCGCTGTGAGGCAGCAACTCAAAGAGTGCGCCATTGAGCCACACTTTCCTCAGTAAATATGTATTGTTCACCAATCTTCTCAGCGCTCCTGGTCATCGGTAGAAGCATCCGCTTGCCTTGGACAAACCAAGATGCTCTTTGCTATAGAAACTCTGCCAAATGGATGAGTGAACAAACTTTCGACTATCTTCACTGTACTGTCGTCTTTCTTTTGCTGACCAAGAAAGTTTCAGGATAGTTGCTCACAATATCATTTATACTGTGGACAGAACTTGCAATATTTTTATTACAAATAACATTAAATTCCAAAGGTGTTAACATTTTAAACCATGCAGTCTCGGATGACTGTGACACTCTTTTTGATGCAATATCAGCCCTTAATAGATTTTGCATGTGCAATACATACGTACAACATTGAGAAAAGGCTGCAGAACAACATGTGTTATGTGAGTATGAATGTAAAGCCTAAATGTTGGCACAAATCAAAAGGATAGCATCAGTGATAAAACATAGAAACATAGAAAATCGGTGCAGGAGTAGGCCATTCAGCCCTTTGAGCCATTCAATATGATCATGGCTGATCATCCAAAATCAGTACCCCGTTCTTGCTTTCTTCCCACATCACTTGATTCCGTTAGCCCAAAGAGCTATATCTAACTCTCTCTTGAATTCATCTCTTGAATGATGTCAAGCTTTCAAAGGGTGTCAGGCTGTTCTGTTACCAAGCTGGAAAGATGGTGTCAGGACTAGAGGGTCTGAGCTATAGGGAATGTTTGAGTAGGCTGGGACTCTATTCCTTGGAGCGCAGGAGGATGAGGGGTGATCTTATAGAGGTGAACAAAATCATGAGAGGAATAGATCGGGTCGATGCGCAGAGTCTCTTGCCCAGAGTAGGTGAATCGAGGGCCAGACGACATTAAGGTGAAGGGGAAATGATTTAATAGAAATCTGAAAGGTACCTTTTTCACACAAGGGATGGTGGGTGTAGGGAACAAGCTGCCACAGGAGGTAGTTGAGGCAGGGACTATCCAACATTTAAGAAAGAGTTAGGTAGATACATGGATAGGACAGGTTTGAAGGGATATGGACCAAAAGTGGGCAGGTGGGACATAGCTGGGACATGTTGGCCGGTGTGGGCAAGTTGGGCTAATGGGCCTGTTTCCACAATGTATCACTCTCTGTCAATGACTTTATGATATTGAGTTACAATTTTATGATATCCTCCTCTGTCCATAACAGTAAAACATAAAAATGAACAGGCCATAGAAAATACACCCTGTTGTGATATCATAGCTCATCTACAAGTTGCATTTTGAACTTAGGTCTGCACCTATCTCTATTATCATCCGACAGAGGCTAACAAAATGCATACCAGATATTGGTGATAAAGTCCACTGTAGAATAACAATAAATAAGCAATAATTAAGAGAGCAGGGATGGTTCCTGTGAATACAACATTTTGATGACTTTAAAATCATGAAATGTTTCATGGCCTAGCAACCGTGATGACAAATGAACAAAAAGCCTTACCATTGGACCAAGAGATCGTATTGGGATTGACCTTGCAGATTATCAGGCAACTGAACCATCCCACCACCAACAACTAGAGAGTGGTCCTGAGCTACTATCCACCTCACTGGAGACCCAAGGACTATCGTTAACCTGACTTTATTGGACTTTACTTTACACTAAACGTTATCTCCCATCATCATGTATCTCAACACTGTGGATGGCTTGATTATAATCATGTCATCTTTCCGCTGACTGGTTAGCAAGCAACAAAAGCTTTTTTGATACACATGACAGTAAACAAAACTATATTATCTATACTATGGTATTCATCTGCTTATGATTGTCAATAGCTATTATACCGTGTTATAGATACTGAACGAAACACCAATGAAGGGAGGTGTCCACTTGATAACCCCAATGATATCTACAGGATCATTTTTTTTTAAGAGCTAATTAATACGTAGGTAGCTGGGTTTTTTGTATATGGAGTCATTTATTGTAAGTTAGTGTATTTAATTAGATAATACTATAATATGTTGACGTCCTTTTTTTGTGTGTGCGTGCTTGGCACTTGGGTAAGGGAACAGCCAAAGGGATGTAAAATGGACAAGGGGTAAAAGCTTGCTGCATACAGAAAATGGTGGCCAACCACCAAACAAGAGTTGCTGCCTTACAGCGCCTGAGACCCGGAGTTTGATCTTCACTACGGGTGCTGTCTGTTCTGAGTTTGTACGTTCTCCCTGTGACCGTGTGGATTTTCTCCGGGTGCTCGGATTTTCTTCCACATTCCAACGACATACAGGTTTGTAAGTTAATTGGCTTCGGTACAATTTTACCGAAGCCAATTAACTTACAAACCTGTATGTCGTTGGAATGTGGGATAGTGTTAGCATACGGGGTAGGATAGTGTTAGCATAAGGGGTGATCACTGGCCAACGCGGACTTAGTGGGCCAAAAGGCCTGTTTCTGCGCTGAATCTCTAAAGTCTAAAGTCTAAATTCATTGTTCTACATCATGCAGCAAAAAGCTGTCTAATTAATCACTTTTAACAGTTGCTGCTTAATATACAGTGATGTATTTGTCACTTGTCAGCAGATAAATCTCAACAACGTCACATGACGAACTGAATTCTAACATCTAATCTAATAATCAGAGTTCGTGCTTAGCAACTGATATCACTAAAAGAAAACTCCACGTATTGAGTATTCTAAATTTGGACACTGGTGAGGTGGAAAAAGTGACATTTAACCCGACACCATTAGATTTGCTGGCTTTAATCTGAGTGGTGGGCGGCACGGTAGCGCAGCGGTAGAGTTGCTGCTTTACAGCGAATGCAGCGCCGGAGACTCAGGTTCGATCCTGACTACGGGTGCTGCACTGTAAGGAGTTTGTACGTTCTCCCCGTGACCTGCGAGGGTTTTCTCCGACATCTTCGGTTTCCTCCCACATTCCAAAGACGTACAGGTATGTAGGTTAATTGGCTGGGTAAATGTAAAAATTGTCCCTAGTGGGTGTAGGATAGTGTTAATGTGCGGGGATCACTGGGCGGCACGGACTTGGAGGGCCGAAAAGGCCTGTTTCCGGCTGTATATATATGATGATGATGATGATGGTGGTTTAATCTTTAATCTTAGTCTTTGTCTCTCTGGAAAATGTGGCTTCACACGTTTAAAGATTTCAATTCATAGACGATGTAAATACATATTGGTCACAGGTTATACATACCTATTTATATTCAATGATTTAGTTGCCATGTATCAGAAGATAAACTCAATAATATCATACAACATTCTGTTTCCCTTTTAAAGTAACGGTTAATGCCAGCGGTAAACGTGTGTTGTGAAATATCGTTTCCATGATATTTTAATAGCAATTTACTGCATTTAATATGTGGAGCTCTTAACAAAAATACATATGGAATACTTTGGAACGGCCTTAGGATATACTTCAATTTACAGAGCAAATTCACTTACCTTCTCAGCAAATACAGTTGAAATGCGTACAAACTTTATGAGTGGCGATTTTATACTTGGACGTTTTGCCCGTGGGCAAAGGAAAATTTTGCACCTACAGATTCATAATAAATCAAAGGTAGTGAAACTGAATTCAGCAATTCATTCATTTAAAATCAATTTTTACCATGAGCATTGTTTACCTCGTGAAATGGGAATAGAATTTGTACGGTTAATGTTTTCATCACAAAATAATATTTTGTTCAACATTTCAACAAAATATTATTGGTTTGTCCAGTCTATGTGCATAATGGGAGTACTGATTCCACCATAAATTCATGAGTTGCAGGAGCAGAATTAGGCCATTCAGCCCATCAAGATTACTCTGCCATTCATTCATGGCTGATCTACCTTTCCCTCTCAACCCCATTCTCCTGCCTTCTCCCCATAATCCCTGACACCAATACTAATCAAGAATCTATCAATCTACACCTTTAAAATATCCATTGGCGGCCTCCACAGCCTTCTGTGGCAATGCATTCCTTAGATTCACTACCCTGTGACTAAAGAAATCCCTCCACATCTCTTTTCTCAAGGTACGTCGTTTAATTCTGAGACTGTGGCCTCTGGTCCTAGACTCCCTCCACGTCAACTCTATCCAGGCCTTTCACTCATCGGTAAGTTTCAATAAGGTCCCCCCTCATCCTTGTAAACTCTAGCAACTACAGGCCCAATCAAACGCTCATCATAGGTGATTCCAATCATCCCTGGGACCATTCTTGTAAACCTCCTCTGGACTCTCTCCAACGGCAGCACATCCTTCCTCAGATATGGGACCCGAAACTGCTCACTTTACTTCAAATGTGGTCTGACCAGTGCCTTATAAATGCTCAGCATTACATCCCAGTTTTTATATTCTCGTCCTTTCAAAATAAATGCTGACATTGCATTTGCCTTCTTTACTACCGATTCGATACCATGCCATGTCAATGCTTGAATTGAAATGTTGCCTTGGTCCAATATATTAAATTCAATATTTATTGATGTAATAGCAATGTCAGCTATTAGAGACATTCAGTTATGTAGCACAGAATCATGGCCTTCAGCCCATCTAATCCATGACAACCAAGGTGTCTACTTTAGCTACCTCCATGTGCCTGAATCTGGCACATATTGCTCTAAACCATTCCTATTTTTGTACCTGTCCAAATGTTTTTTTATATTGTAATTGTACCCATCTCTATCACCCCTTCCTGCAACTCATTCAATATACCCACCATTCTTTGTGTGAAAATCAGTTTCCCATCAGTTTCCCTTTAAATGTTTCTCCTTCTACTATGCCCTCTAGTTTTAGACTCTCCTACTTTGAGATAAAAACAGCAACAATCCTCCCCATGAATGCCCTGCAAGATTTTATATGCCTCTATGTTCAATCTTTAACCTACAAGCTCTCCAGTCCTGGCCACACTCTTGTGATTCTTTTCTGCACCCACTCTAGCTTAATCACATCCATCCTATAGTATGATGGTCAGAACTTCACACAAGTGGGGTCTCAAAAACGTCTTGAACAATCGTATCATGACGTCTGAACTCTAGACTCAATGCCCTGAACAAGGAAGGCATGCATGTCAGATGTCTTCTTCACCACCCTGTTGACCTGTCCACCACTTGATGGGACTATGTCCTTGTACCCTAAGTCCCTCTGTTCTACAACACTCCACAGTGCCTTGGTATTCAGTGTGTATGTCCTACCCTGGTTCAACTTCCCTTGCATGCACAGACAGTAGCTATAGGTTTCCTTCACTTCTGACAACAAAGAGGTGAACGATTTGTGACATCTCCAACGCTGTTTATTTTCATCTCCAGACCACCAGAGATCGTTTCTCAAAATGGCGGGACAGTGGCAGAGCAGGTGAAACTGCTGCCTCACCGCGCCAAAGACCCGGGTTTGATTCTAACCTCGGCTGCTGCCTGTGCTGCGTTTGTATGTTCACCCTGTAACCGCATTGGTTGCTTTGGATGCTCTGGTTTCCTCACACATCCAAAAGACTCGTGGAAGGATTTGTAAGTTAACTGGCCTCTGTAAATTGCCTCTGGTGTTGAGGGAGTGGATGAGAAAGTGGGATTACATAGAACTAGTGCGAACGGATGATCGTTGGTCAGTGTGGACTCGGTGGGCTGAAGGGCCTGCTGTATTTCTAAACTAAACTAAAATTCAGCTTGATGTATGTCCCAACACTAGAGTTTAGTGCTCAGGGCTGTCAACACGAGGAAGGCTGCAGGACCGGATGGAGTGACGGGAAGGGTGTTGAAAGAATGTGCAGACCAGCTCTCAGTGGTCTTCACGAAGATCTTCAACCTGTCCCTGTCCAAAGCCATCATCCCATCCAGCCTGAAATCCGCAACAATAATCCCACTGCCAAAGAAACCAGTCATCCGTGATCTCAACGACTACCGTCCTGTTGCACTAACCCCAGTCATTATGAAGTGCTTTGAGAAGCTGGTCCAGCAGCACATCAAAGCCAGCCTCTCAGCCACTATCGACCCACACCAATTCGCTTACAGATCAAACAGGTCTACAGAGGACGCCATTACTACTGCCCTACACACCGCACTGACCCATCTTGAGCGGCAGGGCAGTTACGTGAGGATGCTCTTCATAGATTATAGTTCAGCATTTAACACGGTCATCACGGACAGACTGGTTTCTAAACTAACTGATTTAGGACTCTCCCAATCTATCTGTAACTGGATTAAGGACTTCCTGACCAATCGGCCCCAGATGGTCAGATTAGGCCCTCACACATCCTCCACTCTCACAATCAGCACCGGCTGCCCACAGGGATGCGTGTTGAGCCCTCTTCTCTACGCCCTTTACACCCATGACTGCACCCCCACTCATCCTACCAACGCCATCATCACGTTTGCAGATGACACGACTGTGGTTGGACTCGTCTCAGGAGATGACGAGACAGCCTACAGAGATGAAGTCCAAAAACTGATAGGATGGTGTGCGGAAAACAATCTGGCTCTGAATCCTTCCAAGACAAAAGAACTCATAATAGACTTCCGAAGACACAATATGGGCTACACACCACTGCATATCAGCGGGGTTTGTGTGGAAAGGGTCCCTGCCTTCAAGTTCCTGGGCACGCATATTGCTGAGGATCTCTCCTGGACCACAAACACCATAGTGGCAGTCAAAAAGGCACAGCAGCGGCTCTACTTTCTGAGGATCCTCAGGAAGAACAACCTGCAAGAGCAGCTGCTAGTGACTTTCTACCGTTGCACCATCGAGAGTGTGCTGACGTACTGTATTTCTATGTGGTACACCAGCAGCTCAGAGGCAAACAAGAAAGCCCTTCAGAGGGTCATCAACTCTGCAAAGAAAATCATTGGTTGCCCACTGCCCTCTCTAGAGGAACTTTACTCCCTCCGCTGCCTCAGCAGAGCAGCCAACATCCTGAGGGATCCTTCCCACCCTGGTCATCAGCTGCTCCAACTGCTGCCCTCTGGTAGACGGTTCAGGTCCATTACATCACGGACTAATAGACTCAAGAACAGTTTCTACCCCAGTGTCATACGTGAGCTGAACACTGCCAGACACTCACATAAAACTGAAGGGAAGGAACGGAACTGATCGGAACACTGTCAGTTACTTGTCAGAAAACATAAGCCTCAATTTAATACAAGTTTACATTCTACTGCACTTATATTGTTAACATTTGCTAAACTTATTACATGTTACAACCGACCGCACCTTATATTTAATCACATTATTATTATTATTTTTTTTTTTTTTTTAAACGGCACTTGCAATATGTTAGCTCTCATTGCTGTGCAATAACTTGCTGTCTTGATTGCACTGTACACTGCCTCGACCGTATTGTAATTGTTTTGTCTATATTGTATTAGAGGTCAGTTTGTTTAATTCAGTAGATTAGGTTTAGCTTGTTATGGATAAAGGTTTATCCATTGTATTGTCTGCTGTGTGTGATTGCATCATCTGGACTGTTTTAATTTCGCTGTACTTTGTGTAGTGACAATAAAGGTTTTTTACAAATTTACAAAAAATTTACAAATTTTCACTAAGCTCTTATCTCTGGTCTTCCTGTCCTGAAACTCACTGCGTTCACCTTCATTTTCTATTTTAAGATGTTCCCTAAAATCTACTTAGTTGGAGAAGCATTTAAGTCATCTGCTTTGACATTTCCTTAAGCAGTAAAATTCGACTTTGAGAATTCTCCTTTGGATATTTTGTTATTATAAGATGCTAAATAAATGTAAATGTAAATGTAAATGTGGTGCCAACATTAAATGGAGTCCTCGTCAGAATAAGATGTATGGGAAGAGCAGATGCAGGATAATCCAGTAACCTGAGGATTTTGGTGGTCGTGAACTAACAGATTTTCTGAATTATTGAATATTACTGTAATTAACATTGCAACACACTTTTATTTTAGGTTAGACTGTTGTATAATACATTTTCCCGTGAACAAGGCAAGTTTAAAAGCAATGGGGGAAACAGGGCCTTGCTGTGCTTCAAGGGAGCATGGGAAAACATGGGCTAATCCTTCAGGACTTTGGATGCGAAAGGTTTAGAGGGACTAGCTTAGAAAGGGCATCTTGGTCAGCATCTTGGTGTGAAGAAGGGTCTCGACATGAAACGTCACCCATTCCTTCTCTCCTGAGATGCTGCCTGACCTGCTGAGTTACTCCAGCATTTTGTGAAATAAATACCTTCGATTTGTATCAGCATCTGCTGTTATTTTCTTACACTACTCTTGGTCAGCATGGATGAGTTGGGCCGAAAGGCTTGTTTCCATGCCCCATGACTCAATGACCTCTAAGCAATTGGATGCTGGATTTTCAGAGTTTTACTATGGTACTGTACATAGTCATAGAATCACACAGCATGGAAACAGGCCCTTTGGCCCAACTTGCCCATACTGACCAACGTGCCCCATCTGCACTAGTTCCACCCTGCGTTTGGCCCATGTCTCTCTGAACCATATCACTCAAAGTCTGTCCAAACAACCAAGAAAAACAAATTATCTGATTATTATCTCCTTGCTGCTGTTATGGAAATGTCTGCGTTTTCTATCTTAGAATAGTGATTACATTTCAAAAGCACTTCAATGGCTGTTAAGACTCTCGACTGAGTCCTAAATTCATGCAAATCGTTATTTTTGCAAAGTTGTCATTCAATTTGTCATTAGCAGTAAATTGGTGCATGTAACCTGATAAATTGTGTCACCTCAGCACTGAATATTAAAGCAAATGCGTGCATGATAAATGTTCTATGCATAATTTGAAATTAGCGACAAGAAATGGAACTTGAGGATACAATGGAATCAAGCATTTTAAACTGAGATGTGACTCGTGGTTTGCATACCTACACACTTAATGGAACAAAATGAAGGTAGGTCTTGCAAACTTAACAGATTCATCATGATATCTAGCGAGAGGAGATGCAAATAAGTGCCTAGTTAAGTAATGCTTGCACCAAAACCAATCTGTTGGCCAGGATTGGCAGCTATGCACATAATCTGAGCAGCCTCCTTGAATAACTTTGAATAAGGGCGGCACAGTGGCTCAGCGGTAGTTGCTGCCTTAAAGAGCCAGAGAGCCAGGTTCCATCTGACTATGGGAGCTGTCTGCACGGAGTTTGACCTTCTCCCTGTGGCAGCATGGGTTTTCTTCAGGTGCTCTGGTTTCCTCCCACATTCTAAAAATGTGCAGGTTTGTCGTTTCTTTGGCATCTGTAATATATTAGAAAGGAACAGCACGGTGAGGCAGCAGTGCAGTTGTTGCCTTACAGCTGGAGAACCCCGGCTCCCATCCCCACTACGGATCTCCCTCTCCCTCTCCCTCTCCCTCTCCCTCTCCCTCTCCCTCTCCCTCTCCCTCTCCCTCTCCCTCTCCCTCTCCCTCTCCCTCTCCCTCTCCCTCTCCCCTCTCCCCTCTCCCCTCTCCCCTCTCCCCTCTCCCCTCTCCCCTCTCCCCTCTCCCCTCTCCCCTCTCCCCTCTCCCCTCTCCCCTCTCCCCTCTCCCCTCTCCCCTCTCCCCTCTCCCCTCTCCCCTCTCCCCTCTCCCCTCTCCCCTCTCCCCTCTCCCCTCTCCCCTCTCCCCTCTCCCCTCTCCCCCTCCCTCTCCCTCTCCCTCTCCCCTCTCCCTCTCCCTCTCCCCTCTCCCCTCTCCCCTCTCCCCTCTCCCCTCTCCCCTCTCCCCTCTCCCCTCTCCCCTCTCCCTCTCCCGTTTGGGAAGTGCTGTAAATTGGCAATTTAAGCAAATAAACCAGGTGAGCTCCATAACATGATCTAAGTGACTATCAGATCTTCCCAATCTTCTCAGATCGCCGCCTCTGAGGCCTCAGTGGTGACGGGGCCTCGGGGGTGATGGGGTCTCTGGGGTGATGGGGCCTCAGCGGTGATGGGGCCTCGGGGGTGATGGGGTCTCTGGGGTGATGGGGCCTCAGCGGTGATGGGGTCTCAGGTGAGATGTGGTCTTGGGGTTGATGGGGCCTCGGTGGTGACGGGGCCTCGGCGGCTCTGAGGCCTCGGTGGTGATAGGGGGCGGTGATGGGGCTTGGTGGTGATGGGGCCTCAGCGGCTCTGAGACCTCGGAGGTGATGGGGCTTGGTGGTGATGGGGTCTCGGTGGCCATGGGGCCTTGGTGGTGATGGGGCCTCGGTGGCCATGGGGCCTTGGTGGTGATGGGGCCTTGGTGGTGATGGGGCCTTGGTGGTGATGGGGCTTGGTGGTGATGGGGCTCGGTGGTGATGGGGCTCGGTGGTGTTGGGGCCTTGGTGGTGATGGGCCTTGGTGGTGATGGGGTCTCGGCAGTGATTGGCCTTGGCGGTGATGGGGCTCGGTGGTGATGGGGCTTGCTGGTGTGGGGGGACCACTGGGGGGGGGGGAGGGTGGACCACTGGGGGGGGGTGGGGGGACCACTGGGGGGAGGGGGGGAACAAAGGAGGATCCGGCGTACTTTGTAACTTTATCGGTGCCGTAGGTGGCCGCTATTCGTACACCTTGGGTATGCAAGCAAAGAATCTCTGTGACTAATCACATGTGACAATAAAGTATTCCATTCCAATCCATTCCATCTTCAGCCCAGAGGGATGGAGAGCAAGCTGCTGTGTTGGGTGTTGCGTATTTGGCAATGTGCTTTACCATACAGCAGGGAAACAGGCCCTTTGGCCCAACTTGTCCATGCTGACCAACATGCCCCATCTAAGCTAGATCCATTTGCCCGCATTTAGCCCATGTCCTCCAGACCTTTCCAGTCCATGAATCTTTCCAAGTGACTGGAGCCTTTATGGATCCCAAAAAGAACAAGAAAATATTAGGGACGGTATGTCAGAATGTCATAATCAGAATCAGAATCAGAATCAGAATCAGAATCAGAATCTGAATCAGAATCAGAATTACCTTTATTGTCATCCAAAAAAAACGAGTCTTTTGGACGAGATTTCGTCTCCCACAGTCCAACAGTAAGAGCAATAAAATAAGCAATTACACAACCACAAACCAACACAAAACAAAACAAAAAAGAAACATCCATCACAGTGAGTCTCCTCCAGTCACCTCCTCACTGTGATGGAAGGCCAGAATGTATTTTCTCTTCCCCTGCCGTCTTCTCCCGCAGTCAGGCTGTTGAAGTTGCCACGTTCCAGGCTGCGCCGGACGGTGAAAGGTCCGCAGCGGGCCGACCCAAGCCCCGCGATCTGGGGCGGGCGAAGACGCTGCCGCTGCCACTGCACGTCGGGGCGGTCGTGGCTCCCGACATTGAAGCCCCCGCCGTGCAGAAAAAAATCCAGCGGCCTATTTCAGGCAGCGCCGGACGATGAAAGGTCCACGGCGGGCCGTGCAAGAATAACAGAATTAAAAGCTACTTTGGTAGTATGATGATAGATAATCAGAGGAAGAAGCAAATAAACAAAGTAAGGGATTGCGTGCCCATGAGATATAATTTTGAAAGCAGACAGTGTTCTTCCATATTTATCGCTTTGATGGTTGTTTTTTTTTTGCAGGCTCCTGGAAAGAAAACTGTAGTCTTCAGAAAATATTTGAGAAACATAGAAACATAGAAAAAAGGTGCAGGAGTAGGCCATTCATCCCTTCGAGCCAGTTCCGCCATTCAATATGATCATGGCTGATCATCCAAAATCAGTACCCCCCTTCTGGCTTTTTCCCCCATATCCCTTGAATCCCTTAGCCCTTTGAGCTAAATCTAACTCTCTCTTGAAGACATCCAGTGAATTGGCCTCCACTGCCTTCTGTGGCAGAGAATTCCACAGATTCACAACTCTGGGTGAAAAGGTTTTTCCTCATCTCAGTCCTAAATGGCCTACACCTTATTCTTAAACTGTGACCCCTGATTCCTGACTCCCCCAACATCAGGAACATTTTTCCTGCATCTAGCCTGTCCAATCTTCTAAGAATTGTATGTTTCTATAAGATCCCCTCTCATCCTTCTAAACATCAAATGATTCTGAATCTACCATGAATGGATTTAAACACTTCTCTAAAGATATATATTGCCTCATTCATTCGTAGAAATAATATCACCATTCAGTGCAAAAGGTTTATTGCAAGGAAACTTATATATATTTTGCTGTTGTTTAAATCAAAAGGTGACCAATTATTCTGAATCTACCATGAATGAATTTAAACACTTCTCTAAAGATATTTATTTTAATTATTCAGGTGATATTATGACCTAACATTACACCCCCATGCATTTTCGGGCAGTAAGCAACCCTTGCCTCCAAAAGTACTGATATATCACAGAAACCTATAGGCTATAACAACTTCTTTAATAAATCCCAGCAGTTCAACATATTTGATTTGTTTTATAGTATTACAGTTTGTAGTTCACTGGCTCCATTATAGAGAGATGAAATGAAAAAGTAGAGTAAGTTAACCCAGTAAATAGAAGAGACAACCGTGTGACGGCATGGTAGCGCAGCGGTAGAGTTGCTGCTTTACAGCGAATGCAGCGCCGGAGACTCAGGTTCGATCCTGACTACGGGTGCTGCACTGTAAGGAGTTTGTACGTTCTCCCCGTGACCTGCGTGGGTTTTCTCCGAGATCTTCGGTTTCCTCCCACACTCCAAAGACGTACAGGTATGTAGGTTAATTGGCTGGGTAAATGTAAAAATTGTCCCTAGTGGGTGTAGGATAGTGTTAATGTGCGGGGATCGCTGGGCGGCACGGACTTGGTGGGCCAAAAAGGCCTGTTTCCGGCTGTATATATATGATATGATATGATATGACAGAGGAGGAGAGAACTGCTCAAGTAATGTGTAGAACAAACTGCAGATGACACAAAATGCTGGAATAACTCAGTGGGACAGGCAGCATCTCTGGATAGAATGAATGGGTGATGTTTCGGGTCGAGACCCTTTTTCAGACTGAGAGTCAGGGGAGAGGGTGACATAGAGATTATGTGGGAAGGAAAAGAGGATGCAGGTTTATACCAAAGATAGACATAAGATGCTAGAGTAACTCAATGCGTCAGGCGGCATCTTTGGATAAAAAGGAAAGATGACATTTTAGTTTGGAAGCCTTATTCATCTGAAAGTAGAGGTGAGGGCAGAGAGGGGGTTGGGGAGGGGGTGGGGTGGGGGGGGTCTGGAAGTGAGAAAAGGCCAGAACAATTCAAGGCCAGCAACAGATGACCTCAGGAAGGGTGGAGCCCATAATGGCACATTGTTGGTTGGAGAAGGTGGGATAATGTGAGGGATGTGAACAGCAGAACTGGTAGGAGTCTGGTCAAGTTATATCTCCACAGGGACAACAGGTTGCACATAACCTGATCCACCTCTAATTACGCTGCTCCCTTCACCAAGTTCCACACAACAAGGTTTGATTTTATCTATAAAATGTCTTTCTCGACAAAATAATAACAGAAAGCCACAGTCTCTTCTTACAGGAGACTTCTCCACACTTGCAAGCAGGTTGGACAGAATAATTTGGAACTGTTTTGGATAGTAATTGTACTTGTTCCTTTTCTCTTCATGACAAATAAATTGGGTGCTTGAGTTTTCATCTCCTCAGGCAAAACAGCAGGAAACTTGCTTCATTATTGCAGTCAATTGTATTTTTTAAATTAATTTGAATGGGTTAATACTAAGTTTGCTGATTTAGCCATTTCCCTCCTGCTTACAACTGGTTCACATCAATTACAAATGAGCTTTTAATACAAAGCAGTAAACATACTTATATACAAGAAAACGATCCCCTTCTTCCATTCTGCCCAGTTAAGTCACAGATAATTGTAACTTAACTCACAGTCACAATAATAACATTCCAGCAATAAGGCATATGGCACAGAGGAGGCAGGTCTAGCTAATAAGAATATGTAGGTCATGGTTGACTCTCCTGGGCAATGTAGGCAGTGAATCCAACTCAAGAAATTGAGACCAATAAAAGTCCTTCAAGCAAGTTCATGAAGGTCATGAAGCTGCAAGAATTTCACAACGCAATCCAATTCTACCGGGATACAAATACAATGGCAAATGTTGATTAGTTTGAAGCGCAGCATAGAAACAGGCCCATCGGCCACTGAGTCCACTCCGACCATCGATGATTACCCGTTCATGTTAATCCTATGTTATCAAAGATGAGTGACTTCCTCATCCACTCCCAACCCATTACGGGCAATTTCACAGAGGCCAGTTAATGTGCAAATCCGTACGCCTTTGGAATGTGGGAGGGAACCGGAGCACCCATAGGAAACCCGCATCGTCAGGGGGCGAATGTGCAAACTCCACACCTGATGTTAGGATCGAACCTGGGTCTCCGGCGATATGAGGCAGCAGCTCCACCAGCTGCCCCCGCAACACTGTCCGAAATCCACCCACCTCCTTCAAAATCATAGCTGGAAATAATCGTCAGCATAATTTACCAGCTGAAGTTGTACCGGGCCCTGGTGAGACCGCACCTGGAGTACTGTGTGCAGTTTTGGTCTCCAAATTTGAGGAAGGATATTCTTGCTATGGAGGGCGTGCAGCGTAGGTTCACTAGGTTAATTCCCGGAATGGCGGGACTGTCGTATGTTGAAAGGCTGGAGCGATTGGGCTTGTATACACTGGAATTTAGAAGGATGAGGGGGGATCTTATTGAAACATATAAGATAATTAGGGGATTGGACACATTAGAGGCAGGAAACATGTTCCCAATGTTGGGGGAGTCCAGAACAAGGGGCCACAGTTTAAGAATAAGGGGTAGGCCATTTAGAACGGAGATGAGGAAGAACTTTTTCAGTCAGAGAGTGGTGAAGGTGTGGAATTCTCTGCCTCAGAAGGCAGTGGAGGCCAGTTTGTTGGATGCTTTCAAGAGAGAGCTGGATAGAGCTCTTAAGGATAGCGGAGTGAGGGGTTATGGGGAGAAGGCAGGAACGGGGTCCTGATTGAGAGTGATCAGCCATGATCGCATTGAATGGCGGTGCTGGCTCAAAGGGCTGAATGGCCTACTCCTGCACCTATTGTCTATTGTCTATTGTCTATTGAAACGAAATCGGAGTGCCATTTTGAGTGCTCTGCAATACGAGCGAACTTATTTTAAATTCCGCATCTCCACTCATCGACGTTAATCAGAATTTTCTTCTTAAAGTTGATAGAAATAATTGCAAGAAGCCTGGCCAAGAATGTAATGTCCGTCCATTAATTAATTTATATGTAAATTTAGTTCCTTAAGCAATGAAAATTAGATAGTGAAATGCCTGCCTGCTCAGACATGTAGATGTGGAGACTAAATCAGCAATAGAGGTTGGAGAAATGAGGTGTCTCACAAGGCTCTCTAATCTACACCATATCCCTGCAGATTCTGGGCATGATTGTTTTGCTGATGTTCCTGAATGCAATGCATCGCAACAAAAAAAGAAATCAATTGGAAATACAAAAACTAACCAATACAGAAAACATTCAGGAAGGTTTTCTGAATGGAACATGAATGCTATGCATTTGCCAAAGCCCTAATGCAGATTCCACATGTATTTTCTTGCCGCCCACATCTTTAGATTTTGAACTGCAGGGGGTTTGAATAAGAGGAACAAGGTTGGACAGTTTTAGTTGGCATAATGAGTCGGGATTTGCATGTATAGAGTAATTCAGCATAGAAACAGGCCCTTTGTCTATGCTGGCCAGACAATACATAGAAACATAGAAATTGGGTGCAGGAGTAGGCCATTCGGCCCTTTCAAGCCAGCACCACCATTCAATATGATCATGGCTGATCATCTAGAATCAGTCTGAAGAAGGGTCTCGACCCGAAACGTCACCTATTCCTTCTCTCCTGAGATGCTGCCTGACCCGCTGAGTTACTCCAGCATTTTGTGAATAGAGATCTAGAATCAGTTTCTCGTTCCTGCTTTCTCCCCATATCCCTTGATTCCGTTTGCCCCAAGAGCTATAACTTTCTCTTGAATACATCTCATTTATCAGCAGCTTTTGTATCAAGTTTCTAACAGAGTGAAAATATGCACAAGTGGTTACACTCAAATGTCATCATTTAAAAGTATAAACCCGCCCATCGTGGAACCGGGAACCCTCCCCCGGGGGAGGGGGGGAACCGATCCCGGACCCTGCTCACCCCCCCAAAGGCCGGGGACCAGAGAGGAGGTGGAAGGGGTCGGAGTTCCTGGCATTCCATGGTGCTTTAGAGACGCGGGAGGGAAGTCATTAGCGGGCCAGGTTGTATTGCCGTGTCATTATCACATGACCTCTGTTGGTCCAGAAAAACGGATAATACAGAAAGGCTCTGGAACCGCCCGAAAATCTGTGTTCGACTTCCACGTATACAGTAATTCACTCAGGAAATCACGTTCAAAAATGTCGCTGGAGTGAGGGGGGACCTCATTGAAATGTGCTCAATAGTGAAAGGCTTGGATAGAGTGGAAGTGGGGAGGATGTTTCCACTAGTGGCAGAGTCTACGACTAAAGGTCATGGCCTCAGAATTAAAGGTTCCTTTAGGAATTTCTTCACTCAGACAGTGGTGAATCTGTGCAATTCTTTGCCACAGAAGGTTGTGAAGGCCGTTAATGGATATTTCTAAGATAGAGATGGATAGATTCTTACTTAGTACGGGTGTCAGGGGTTATGTGGAGAAGGCAGGAGAATGGGGTTAGGAGGGAGAGATAGATCAGCCATGATTGAATGGCGGAGTAGATTTGATGGGCCGATTGGCCTAACTCTGCTTTGATCACTTATGACCTTAAAATGTCAGTTTTTAAAGCTTTCTCTTCAGTGTTTACGTTATCTCAGCTTCCACTTTTGTTCCAGATATATTAAACTTTATTTTACTCTCCATAATTTTAAATAATGCAAAGATATTAAAAACCAAGATATTATACAATCAGTTTTGCTGTCTGTCAGAATTCTTCAATCCAAATCACTGCTAGGCAATCTAATGAAGGCAGGATGCTGGCATGAAGCCTGTAAGGCTGTGGAGATCAAGTCAATGGATATCTTTAAGGCAGAGGTAGATAGATTCTTGATTAGTACGGGTGTCAGGGGTTATAGGGAAAAGGCAAGAGAATGAGGTTAAGAGGGGGATATAAATCAGCCATGATTGAATGGTGGAGTAAACTTGGTGGGCCAAATGGCCTAATTCTGCTCCTATAATTTATGAACTTCTGAACTTATGCTAAACTTTCAAAGAAAGTATCTAACAAATCTTCATAGGTAGACACAAAATGCTGGAGTAACTCAGCGGGTCAGGTAGCATCTCTGGAGAGAAGGAATGGGTGACGTTTCAGGTCGAGACCCTTCTTCAGACTGATGTCAGGCGAGGGAGCGGGACAAAGATAGGATGTAGTCGGAGACAGGAAGACTAGTGGGAGAACTGGGAAGGGGGGGGGGATAGAGAGGAAAAGCAGGGACTATCTGAAGTTAGAGAAATCAATGTTCATACTGCTGGGGTGTAAATTACCCAAGCGAAATATGAGCTGCTGTTCCTCCAATTTGTACTGGGCCTCACTCTGACAATGGAGGAGGCCCTTAACAAATCTTCATGTTGGAAAGGGGATATCCAGATCACAGTTGCACTTAATCTTTGAGGTCAGGACCAGTACATTCTCCAAAAATCAGGACTCCAGGGGACAATTCAATGACACCTCTTAGTCCTAGAATATCTTTACCTAGTGTGTTTTATGACAATTTCAATAAACTCTCACGTTTATCTCAAAATGTCAAAGGTATCAAGTATGTTTCTCCAGCACTGACCCATGACAATAAAATTGATTCTTCAAAAGTCAATCAATCAATCACATCTTATGTAGAAAATACATAACAACAAAAAGCTTTTGGTCTTCATCAGTCAGAGCATTGAGCGTAGAAGTTGGGAGGTCATGTTGCAGTTGTGTAAGACGTATGAGGCTGCATTTAGAGTATTGTGTTCAGTTTGGGCAACATGCAATAGGGAAGATGGAAAAGGTGCAGAGAAGATTTACGAGGAGTTTGGCAGGACTCGAGTGCCGGAGCTATAGGGAGAGGTTGAGCAGGCTGGGACTCTATTCCTTGGAGTACAGTAGAATGAGGGGTGATCTTATAGAGGTGTACAAAATCATGAGAGGAATAGATCTGGTAGATGCCCAGATTCTCTTGCCCAGAGTAGGGGAATTAAGAACCATAGGAAATTGGAGTTAGTTATTTACTAAAGTCTTACCAGGTATCGAAAGTCCAATGAGACAAATGCTGGAAAAAGTTGAGAATATTCTCATTGAGTTTAGACTTTAGACTACTTTAGAGATACAGTGTGGAAACAGGCCCTTCCGGCCCACCGGGTCCGCGCCAACCAGCAATCACCCCATACACTAGCACCACCCTACACACAATTTACAATTTTACCGAAGCCAATTAACCTACAAACCTTCAAGTCTTTGGAGTGTGGGAGGAAACCGGAGCACCTGGAGAAAACAGGGAAAAGGTGCAAACTCCATGCAGACAGCACGCATAATGAGGTGGGAAAAATTTAATAGGAACCTGAGGAATAACTTTTTCATACAAAGGGTGGTGGGTGCATGGAACGAGCTGCAGGAGGAGGAGGTTGTGGCAGGTACTATCGCAATGTTTAAGAAACATTTAGAGAGGTACATGGATAGGACAGGTTTAGAGGAGTATGGGCCAAATGCAGACAGATGGGACTAGTTTAGATGGCCAGTGTGGACAGGTTGGGCTGGTGGGCCTGTTTCCACGCTATGAGACTCCATGACTCTATTTTCAATGTACCTCGGTACATGTGACAATAAACTAAACTAACTAACTACAAAGTGCACGGGTTGACCAAGTACCACTGAATGGTACATTTAGTTTTGATGCCCATACGCATCATTGAAAGTTCATGTAGAAACAAGGAACTGCAGAAGCTGGTTAAAAAAAAAGACAAAGTGCTGATATTCTAGGATTTAGTTTTTTAGTCAGGCACATTTCTGGAGCACAAGGATAGGTTAGATTTTGGGTCGGGACACTTCTTCAGACTAGTTCTTGTCTAGTAATTAAATCTATTACTTGTCCAAGTGATCTGCTACAGCAGTCATCTGCGACGTTTCTATTGAATACCTTAATTCAATTGAAGATTTTTAGCTTGGTTTAATCATTGCCATTATTTGCAAGTGTTTTGAGCCTTTTAATAGCATTTTAAATGTTATTTTTAATCATTTTTCAAATTTTATATTTTGTTTTAACATATCACAAGGCAGCAAGGTGGTGCAGTGGAAGAGTTGTTGCCTTACAGCGCTTGCAGCGCCAGTGTTCTGGGGTCGATCTCGACTACAGTGCTGTCTGTACAGAGTTTATTCGTTCTCCCCGTGACCGCATAGGTTTTCTCCAAGATCCGAGATCTTCAGTTTCCCCCCACACTCCAAAGAAGTATAGGTTTGTCAGTTAATTGACCTGATATAAGTGTAAATTGTCCCTAATGAGTGTAGGATAGTGTTAATGTGCTGGTCAGTGTGGACTCTGTGGGCCGAAGGGCCAGTTTCTCTACTGTATCTCTAAACTAAAAAACTAAATCTTAGTTATTAAAGTTATTAAAATGCCTCATACATTTGAATTCCCATGCTTGTTTTATTAATACCAAAACCTGATGTTTATGTTCTCCCTCATGTTTTTGAAATAACGTGCTCAAATGTGGCAGTATAGAAATGTATATGTCAAACCAGTCAAGGTCATTCTTGAAGCAAGGCCATCTCAGGTCTGGTTACACAAGCCAATTAACCTACAAACCTGTACGTCTTTGGCGTGTAGGTGGAAACCTGAGCACCCAGAGAAAACCCACTTGGTCACAGGGAGAACGTACAAACTCCATACAGAGAGCATAATATAAGAAAATAACTGCAGATGCTAGTACAAATCGAAGGTATTTATTCACAAAATGCTGGAGTAACTCAGCAGGTCAGGCAGCATCTCGGGAGAGAAGGAATGGCACCCAGAGAAAACAGAATGGCACCCATTCCTTCTCTCCCGAGATGCTGCCTGACCTGCTGAGTTACTCCAGCATGTTGTGAACATATAGAGAGCACCCTTGCTCGTGATCGAACCGGGGTCTCTGGTGCTGTAAGGCTGCAACTCTACCACTGCGCCACTGTGCCGCCCTAAAGATAGGGTGGCCAAGAAGGCTTTCGGCACGTGTTTGATTTATGATTTTTTTTTAAAATCACACACTCGTTTAATTAATGCCTAAACCTAATTTACACACTCGTGTGTTTTTGTAATAACGTGCTCAAACATACGCTTGGGCGTGTAGCCGTGTACACGTTTAATTTCCTCGTTTTCTGAATTACGCGCTGCTTTACAAGAACGTAACCCCCTTGTAAAAAGCAAGACGCCTGCCTGCATGCTGAATTTGGATAAATTGGTCTGATTAATGTGCACAAACCTTCACAAATAAATTCAAATTTCCAGTGTCTTGTATTGAATAGATTACATTTTATCTAAGATATTTTATATCTCTTGCAGAAATTGTAATTATTGAATTCTTCATTTAAAATTTACGTGGGTCTGGTGCACAAAACACTTTGTTATTTCAGACCTTGTGGAATCCAGATATCGTGCAATTTGCAGCTGCCTGACTGGGACCAGAGCTCCAACATAGAACTTTGAGAGGTCAGTCTAATTTGAACAGGTTCAGAGAGCTCGCAGCTTATGCAGGGCTCGGCGCTGAAAGCTTTCCGGAGAATGAGAGTGGGAAATTGATTAGTGGCAGTCATTAAATACTCAGCAAAGTTAAGCAGATGTGGCCTCTCCATAGGTAAGTGACCAAATTGAGGGCAGCAAATGTATTAACCTTTAAAAAGACTGGAAATGTTTCAAAGGCCGCTTTTGAATTTCAAAGGACTATTTGGGGTGAAAGTAATGGACAAAATCCACTTTTCGAGCAGAATGAATGCGAGCCCGGAAAATGAGTTCCTGTAAATAACACAGAGCTTCACAGCACAGGAGAAATAATACTCTAACTTTTAAAATCATTGTGGAGGTGTCAACCGGAGTGTGATAAATTGTTTCATATCAAACTTCAGGAAAGGTCTAAAGGCTTTTGAAATTGGAGTTAGTTATTTACTAAAGTCTTCCCAGGTATCGAAAGTCCAATGAGACAAAGGCTGGTAAAAGTTGAGAATATTCCCATTGAGTTTAGACTTTAGACTACATTGGAGATAGAGTGTGTAATCAGGCCCTTTCGCTCCACCGGGTCTGCGCCAACCAACACTCACCCCATACACTTGCACCATCCTACACATACTAAGAACAATTCACAATTTTACCGAAGCCAATTAACCTACAAACCTGCAAGTCTTTGGAGAGTGGGAAGAAACCGGAGCACCCGGAGAAAACAAGGGAAAATGTGCAAACTCCGTGCAGACAGCACCCATAATCAGGATCAAACCCGGGTCTCTGGCGCTGTAAGTCAGCAACTCTGCCACTGCACCACTGTTCCACCTGGTGATTGTAGAGTGAGCATTAATTGATAGCATATATATAAAAATCTTCAAAGGAATTGAGAGGTATTGATTGAATGCAAAAGAGAAATCCCTCTTGCATTCAACATCGTTATCGAGGAAGGTCTGAAGAAAGGTTCCCATCCAAAACGTCATCTGCCCATTCCCTCCATAGATGATGACTGACATGTTGAGTTCCTCCAGCACTTGGTGCTTTTTTCAAGATCCCACCCTCTATCGTTTCATGTGTCATCATTATCAGCAGATGCACGGAACTGCAGATGAAGGAATCTTGAGCAAAAACACGAAGTGTTGGAATATCTCCACGGGTTTGGCAGCATCTGTGAAGGGAATGGTTTAGTATTTTAGTATTGTCAAGATCCTCAGCAGAGTGTACCGGGATATGTACTGAGGCACAGTGAAAAGCTTTTGTCTACATGCTATCCAGTCAGAGAAAAGACTATACACACGAATTCACTCAAACTGACCCCAGTGCATAGATAGATACAATGTTAGGCAGCATCTCTGGAGAAAAAGGATGGGTGACGTTTCGGGTCATAACCCTTCTTCAGGCCTGAATGTCACCTTTTACTCCAGAGAATTTGCCTGTCCCACTGATTTACTCCAGCACTTTGCATCTATCTTCAGTATAAACCAGCATCTGCAGTTCCTTCCTGCACAGTGCACAGATAAATGATAAAGGGTAAAACATTCAGTGCAAGATTCATTGGACATGCAACACTTCAGGTCAGGACCCTTCTGCAGACTGATAGGGATATTTAAGAAAGGAGATGAGGAGAATTTATTAGAAACGTTGTTAGGTTCAGGAAGGTTCTGTCTGAAAGAAATGGTAGAAGCAGATTTCATTCTTCATTTTAACGTGTTCTGCAGATGGCATTTGAGAATGTGAAACTTGGATGGCTTCTGATTAAAATGAGGATTATAACATCATCCATAGGAACTGCTCGGAAAGTGATTTCCCATGGGTGGGAAGCGTGGATCTGGACAAGTAGAACATAGAACAGTACGGCACAGAGCCAGGCCCACATGATGCCAAGTTAAATTAATCTCCTCCCTCCGCACATAATCCATATCACTCCACTCCCTACAAATCGAGGAGCTTGTCCGTGGCCTTTTAACTGCCTCTATCATATCTCCCTCCATCACCACTCCTGGCAGCACCTGCCAGGTACCCACCACTGTCTGGGATTACATTACCCAGCATTTTCATTTGAACAGTGTGGACATAATGGACCAAATGGAACATTTCTGTGTCATATATTCCCATGATTCTGTTATAAGAATAACAGATTGTTGTGTTGCTTATGAATCATGCGCTGATGAAATCAGTCTCCAGCAGGGTGCCCATTTTTTATTCTGCTGCAATCTCATCACAACACAATAATGTTTCCTGGCTTCATAATAAAATAGTTTTGAAATTTCCATCACATGCAAAACCAATTTTGTGCTGCCCATCAATTGATAATGAAAGGGCCCCAGTGGGGCCATGCTTTACGAAAAGGCATTGGCGTACAGTGCATTTATTAAATAGCCTGCGTCATTTGATTTTCCTCTATTCTGTGTTCACTTCAGATTACCGTACAATTAGTCTGTTGGCTCTAAACTATGGAAATGGAAATGTAAGAGTCTTTTTGTAAATGCATTAGGTCTTACGTCTCTCCTGAGTTTGAGTTTAGTTTATTGTCATAGGTACTTAAGTACTGCAAAAAACTTTTATTGCGTGCTACCCAACCAGCAGAAAGACAATACATGATTATAATCAAGCCATCCACGGTGTACAGATACATGATGAGGGGAATAATGTTTAGCACAAGATTAAGCCAGTAAAGTTAAGCCAGCGGCACGGTAGCGCAGCGGTAGAGTTGCTGCTTTACAGCGAATGCAGCGCCGGAGACTCAGGTTCGATCCTGACTACGGGTGCTGCACTGTAAGGAGTTTGTACGTTCTCCCCGTGACCTGCGTGGGTTTTCTCCGAGATCTTCGGTTTCCTCCCACACTCCAAAGACGTACAGGTATGTAGGTTAATTGGCTGGGTAAATGTAAAAATTGTCCCTAGTGGGTGTAGGATAGTGTTAATGTGTGGGGATCGCTGGGCGGCACGGACTTGGTGGGCCGAAAAGGCCTGTTTCCGGCTGTATATATATGATATGATATGATATGATAGATAGTCTGAGGGTCTCCAATAAGGTAGATAGTAGTACAGAACTGCTCTCTGGCTGTGGTAGGATGGTTCAGTTGCCTGATAACAGCTGGGAAGAAACTGTACCTGAATCTGGAGGTGTGCGTTTTCAAACTTCTATACCTTTTGCCCGATGGGAGAGGGGAGAAGAGGGGGTGGCCAGAGTGTGACTCGTCCTTGATTATGCTGCTGGCCTTGCCGAGGCAGTGTGAGGTATAAATGGAGTCAATGGAAGGGAGGTTGGTTGGTACGATGTTTGATGCAATTCTCTACGATTCCTTGCGATCTTGGATGGAACTGTTCCTAAACCGTCCTATGATGCATCCTGATAAAATGCTTTCTACAGCACATCTGTAAACATTGGTGAGAGTTGTTCGGCACATGCCACGCTTCCTAAGCCTTCTGAAGTAGAGGCATTAGTGAGATCATAATCAAAGGTTACTGAAGCAGTGAAAACAAACTCTATATATATATATATATATATATATATATATATATATTATTAAACCTGAATTATTTTTCAGCTGTCACTGATTCAAAGAAGCAGAAGTGTTTCATTGCCCAGTGCAGTCCCTTTATTAAAGTTTCTCTACACAGTGAAAAGCTTAATTTTTCATGAACAGAATTTTGACACCACAATTATAGCTGTAGAAAGTACTAAAACCAGTACAAAAAAAAAACTAAAATACAGTTGATTTGGGAAGTCTGATATAAAAACAATTTAGCATTGTCACGTGACAGTGAGGTCAACTTCGGTCCAACTTGCCCGCATTGAACCACATATCCAATCTACACTAGTCTCAGCTGCCTGCGTTTGACCCATGTCCCTCTAAACCTGTCCTACCCATGTACTTGTCTAAATGTTTCTTAACATAGTACCTGCCTCAATATCTCCTCCAACAGCTTATTCCATATACCCACCACCCTTTGTGTGTAAAAGTTACTCATCAGGTTCTTCTGAAATCTTTCCCCTCTCACCTTAAACCTATGGAATCTTCCCCCCCTCACCTTAAACCTATGCCCTCGAGAGCATTAACAAAAGATTATCAGTTAGTTTTGCCTCTACATTTCACTGTTATATGGACTTTCTGCTGACTGGTTAGCTTGCAAAAAAAGCTTTTCACTGTACCTCGGTACTCGTGACAATAAACGAATTAACTAATTCACTGTTACAGAATGTATAACGTGTAATAACAATTCAGAGTACAGGAGGGAGATGATAAAGTGCCAGAACAACAATCTTGCTCTTAACATTAGCAAGACAAAGGAGGGGATTGTTGACTTCAGGAAGAGAAAGCCAAGTGTCCATGAATCTGTCTTCATGCCTGAAGAAGGGCCTCGATCCGAAACAACACCCATTCCTTCTCTCCAGAGATGCTGCCTATTAGAAAATTTAAAGATTTGGAGATTCTGAGTTACTCCAGAATTTTGAGTCTATCTTCAGTTTAAACCAGCATCTACAGTACTCTCCTTCACAACCTGTCTTCATTGGCAGGTTGGAAGTGGAGAGGTTGAATAGGTTTAAGTCTCTGAGCGTGCACAGCTCTGAAGAACTACGCTGAGCCCAGAACATTGATGCAATGATAAAGAAAGCTCATCAATGCCTCTGCTTCCTCAGAAGTTTGTAGAGATTGGTGATGTTACCAAATACTCTGCCGAATCTCTCCAGGTATGTGGTGAAGAACCATGTTAAGGTGACCCATAAAACAGCAATGGGCCTCCAGATAATGCAAGGTGGAGCAATTTCTAAAACCAATAATAAAAGAAGAGAAATGGCATCAGGTGAAAAGGAACTGAGAAGAAAATAATCCGTGGCAATCCGTAACTAGATTCCAAATATTCAAATGGTCTTAGTTTAGTATAGTTTATTGTCATGTGTACCGAGGTACAGTGAAAGCTCATGAAGTGTAACCAAGAAATTATTATTGTCAATTCAGAATTATGGTAAGGAAAATAGCATTGAGAGATTTCCTTGTGCATTAAGGATATTCAAAGCTGAGACTGGCACCAATGTCAAGGGTCCTGGGGATCAGGCATATAATAATGTGAATCCAAGTGTAGCTTGAAGAATTGAGAGTATGTTTTTGTCCTTGATAAAGTATGCTCCATTTATTTGCTTATGCATGCAGCAGCACAAAACAGCCAACATATAATGGTCTCAACACAATTACAGAGCAAAATTATGACTTATTTTCATTTTGACTGAAAATCTGTTCCACCACAACCCTTTGACTAACAAATTTGACTAACTTCAACCAACTTTAATTATGATTTTTAATTATAGCTTTCTTGCAGATTACCCTAAGATGACTAAGTGATTTCAGAAATTATCTGGAAGATTATATTCTAAAAACTTCAATTTGTATATCCATTTTACAGAATTGTTTTTTAGGGGGTTCAAATGGGAATTTATGAATCTGTTGTGAAATGAGAATGTATCTTCAGATCATTGTTAATATTTCCAAATCTTTAAATTTTCCAATTGTTGCAGGATTTAGAAATTCCTTATTTAAATATAAATAAATATACTAGAGATGATTAAATCACATCTAGAATCTAACGTATGTGAAAGAAGGACCTGAAGAAGGGTCTCGACCCGAAACGTCACCCATTCCTTCTCTCCAGAGATGCTGCCTGGCCCGCTGAGTTACTCCAGCTTTTTGTGTCTATCTTACGTGAAAGAAAGTCTTTTCAAATTCTCAGATGTTTTAATCACACCTTGGGTGAGAAGTGTTTCAACACGTGAAAACATGCGTACATAAAATGAACCATCAAATTACAGAGTGACAAATAGGATGACAATCATTATATTGTTTGATTCTAAAGCAGGCTGAACTTTTCCAATGTTTGTTGCACTCCAGAAATAGGAACAAATCATGCAATTAGCCTTGCTTTCCTGATTTCCTAAAATGGTGGAAAGAGGAAAAGATCAAGGAAGTTGTAAAGTTATCAGGAGAGAAGAACTCAGGCAGGAGTCAAGGTAGGGGAACGGAGATCATGGGAATACATACATAGAGCAATGCAGCATGGGAAAAGGCCCCTCGGTCCACAAAGTTTGCACCGAACATTATGCCAAGGCACGGTGGCACAGCAGTAGAGTTGCTGCCTTAGAGTGAATGCAGCGCCAGAGACCCGGGTTTGATCCCGACCACGGGTGCTGTCTGTACGGAGTTTGTATGTTCTCCCCATGACCTGTTCTCCGACATCTTCGGTTTCCTCCCACACTCCAAAGCTGTACAGGTTTGTAGGTTAATTGGCTCGGCAAATGTAAAAATTGTCCCTAGTGGGGGTAGGATAGTGTTAATATACGGGAATCGCTGGTCGGCGCGGACCAGGTGTGCCAAAGGGCCTGTTTCCGCGTTGTATCTCTAAACTAAAAAACTAAACTAAACCAAACTGCACATAATCCACATGCCATATGCATGTGCCTATCCAAAGCCTCTTAGAACATAGAACAAAGTCCTATAAAGCTGCAACATGACCTCCTAACACTCATACTTAATGCCTCAATCAATGAGGACAAGGATACTATATACCTTCATTACCACTCTATCTGCATTTATGTTACAAAGATATTATTCAAGGCAAAATGGTGCAGCTGGTAAAGCTGCTGCCTTCCAGTGCCAGAGGGTTCAATCAAAACCTCTGTAGAAGCAAAGAACCATAGATGCTGGTTTATACCAAAGTTAGACGCAAAGTGCTGAAGTAACTCAGCGGGTCAGGCAACTTCTCTGGTGGAAAAGAAGTGACATTTTGGGTTGGGGTCTTTCTTCAGACTGAAAGCGGGGATGGAGAGGGGTGGTGGGGGGGGGGGGGGTGGGGAGGTGTAGGGAGAAGATCTAGAGGCCAGAAAAGACCGGGACCCCAAAGAGGGCCAGCAACAAATGACCCCTGGTAGACACAAAATGCTGGAGTAACTCAGCGGGTCAGGCAGCATCTCGGGAGAAAAGAAATGGGTGGCGTTTTGGGCCGAGACCCTTCTTCAGTCTGAAGAAGGGTCTCAACCCGAAATGTCACCCATTACTTCTCTCCCGAGATGCTGCCTGACCCGTTGAGTTACTCCAGCATTTTGTGTCCATCTTCAATTTAAGCCAGCATCTGCAGTTATTTTTCCAACAAATGACCACAAGCAGATCTCAAAAGGGATACAATGTGATGCACTGTGGAACTAGTGAAATGACTGGGATGGAGGAGCAAGGGAGGAGGGGATATTTTGCTTGGGTAGCTTACACCCCAGTGGTATGAACAATGAATTCCCTAATTTTAAGTATGTTCTACTAACACTCCCCTCCCCTTCCCCCTTACCTCCTTCTTGCACTTGAGATGTTTCACCAGTTCCACAGTTCACCACATTGTCTCCCTCTTAAGATCACACATTTCCTGGCCGAAAATGGACCTACCAGGGCACCTCCCAGCTTGAGGTCATTTGTGCCAGCCCAGACTGGTCCTGGTCTTTCCTTACCTCCAACTCTCCTCCACCCACACCCTATATTTTTAGTCTGAAGAAGGGTTTTCCACTTTGACTGCATGTTTTCCGACCCGAAACGTCACTTATCCTTTCTCCGCCTGACCCGCTGAGTTACTCCAGAACTTTGCCTATATCAATCCTAACCTCGGTTGCTGTCTGCGTGGAGTTTGCACGTTCTCCCTGTGAATGTGTGGGTTTCCTCCGGGCACTTTACTTTTATTCACATCTCAGAGACATACGGGTTTGTGGGTTAACTGGCCTCTGTGAATTGTCCCAAATGTGTAGGGACTGGATATGAAAGTGGGAGAACATAGAACTAGTGCGAACAGATGATCGATGGTCAGAGTGGACTTGGTGGGCCGAAGGGTCAGTTTCCATGCTGTATCTCTAAACTGAAACCTGAACAACGTAAATGCCCAATGCTCCATGACATTGTTTTTCAACCGACCCGTCGCGGGAGCTTCAATCATCCTGACGGGGGCTTCGATCGTCGGCTGCGGGGGCTTTGACCGCCCCGACCACGGGAGAACAAAGAGGAAGAAGTTTGAACTTTATTGCCTTCCATCACAGTGAAGAATGTGGAATCCACTGTGGTGGATTTCTATGTCAGTAAGAGAGTTGTAAATCTGTGGAATTCACTGCCTCAGAAGGCAGTGGAGGCCAAGTCTCTGAATGCATTCAAGAGAGAACTAGATAGAGCTCTTAAGGATAGCGGAGTCAGGGGGTATGGGGAGAAGGCAGGAACGGGGTACTGATTGAGAATGATCAGCCATGATCACATTGAATGGTGGTGCTGGCTCGAAGGGCCGAATGGCCTACTCCTGCACCTATTGTCTATTGTCTATGTGGTTGTGTGTCTTGTTGCTTTTCACTTAGTATGGCTGTATGGTAACTCAAATTTCACTGTACCTTAACTGGCACATGTGACAATAAACTGACCTTGAAACCTTGAAACCTTGACATTAAAATGAATTTATAAACTACAAGCATTAACAAGAATTTACAAAACACACTCACGGAGCGAGGGCAAACCTCTATGTGTAGGAAGGAACTGCAGATGCTGGTTTACACCGAAGATAGACATAAAATGCCGGGGTAACACAGAAGGACAGGCAGCATCTCTGGATAGAAGGAATGGGTGACGTTTCAGTTCGTGACCCTTCTTCAGACTCGGCTGTGTTCAATCTCTGCTGTGTTATGATCAATGATATTTAGTAATTTTAAAAGGATATATCTTTATCATGCAATCAAAATGTGAAGTGGGCCTAAAATTGTGCTATTTGCTCAGCCAAGTGCTAGTGTTTTGCTTTTCTCTTATTGATCCTGATCCTTGAATAGATGGAAACATTTTTGCACATCATTCACAATGAAGAGGATCTGGCACAAAGAGCAAAACAATGTCTTCATACAAAATATATGACTCTGCTTTCTATTCCTCCATCACTGCCGACTATTCTGTGCAAGGAATCAAAACAAGAACAGGATTGATGGGCACCAGCGTAGAGTGCCCGTCCGAAATCCAATTTGTGTAAAATATAACAACAATTTGTCGATGTGGCATCTATTGACAAGTTTAATGTCTCCATCCGCGTTAATAATCGATATTCAGACTGGTTAATTTTTTTTGAAAAAGGTGGTAGATAAAATAAGGATATTCCTTTGCTTTCTCCAGTATTTTGTTTTAAGTCCTTGATGAGCAATCATGTTGTTGCAGATTTGAGCAACGTCCAAAGACGTACAGGTATGTAGGTTAATTGGCTGGGTAAATGTAAAAATTGTCCCTAGTGGGTGTAGGATAGTGTTAATGTACGGGGATCACTGGGCGGCACGGACTTGGTGGGCCGAAAAGGCCTGTTTCCGCGCTGTATATATATGATATGATATGATATGAATATAGCCAGGAATACATTAATTAGCATCAAATACTAGGGTCCAGTTTAGTTTAGTTTAGTTTAGTTTAGTTTAGTTTAGTTTAGAGATACAGCGCAGAAACAGGCCTTTCTGTCCACCGACTCCGTGCCGACCAGCGATCCCTCCACAATAGCGCTATCCCACACACTAGGGACAATTTACAATTTTATGGAAGCCAATTAACCTACAAATCTGTACGTCCTTGGAGTGTGGGAGGAAATCGGAGCACCCAGAGAAAACCCACTTGGTCATGGGGGGAGGGGGGATGTACAAAGTCCTTATGGACAGCACCCTGGTCAGGATTGAACCCGGCTCTCTGGCGCTGTAAGGCAGCAGCTCTACCGCTGCGCCACCGTGCCGCCTTGTTGATGGTACTTGTTTGGTACCTCTATGGCATAATAAAGTCAGGAGAACTTTAATAATGATCAAATACTGTTTAGTTCAGAGATACGGCGTGGAAACAGGCCCTTCGGCCCACCGAGTCCACGCTGAACCAGCGATCCCCGCACACTAACACTGTCCCACACACACTAAAGACAATTTACACATACACCAAGCCTACAACCTACAAACCTACAAACCTACAAACCTGTACGTCTTTGGAGTGTGGGAGGAAACCCACCCTCGGAGAAAACCCACGCAGGTCATGGGGAGAACGTACAAACTCCGTAGAGACAGCATCCGTAGTCGGGATCGAAACCGGGTCTCTAGCGCTGCAAAGTAGCGGTTCTACCGCTGCGCCACAATGTAGCCCTAAACTAGAATCTCAATGCCTTCTAAACTAAACTAAACTAAACTAAACTAAACTAAACTAAACTAAACTAAACTAAACTAAGCTATGGTCCAGTTTTGAAAGATCCACTGTAGCTTTATCGAACATATTAATTTAAGAGAAACAAACTTTCCAGACAGCCCAATAAACATTAATGTGGGGTTGATGCATGGGGCTGTGGATAATAGAACTCATTTACAAGTAGCTCATTTAAACCTCGTGACTTATTTTATTTCTCTTGTAGTAAATTAGTTTAACTGCAGAATCTCAATGCCTTCTAAACATCAGAGTTTTCCGCAGTGTCCGTATGGAGCACCATAATTTTGCTTAAAATGTCTAAAGGCAAAATTGTTTGAACAGCCCAAAGCCATAACAAGTTGCTTCCCCGGGTTGGGAGAACATAATAAGGGCTCATATCAGTGGATCCCCAAAGAAATAAGCAGATGAACACACCGGGAATCTCTATTGTCACTAACTGAGCAGCAAAAGACCTCAGATTACTTTGGCTGCAAATAAATCTTCTTTCCTAGATTGGATTTTTTTTTTTCTCTCCCTGGTGGCAGAAAGTGCTCTTTTGAAGTTTCTCCAGGAACTCAGAGCGTAAATGGACTATGGTGCAACACTGGAATGTACAGCTGGAAAAACTCAGCTACAATCTCGGAGGACGGTTCCATGGAGCTTTATTGTCACAAGGGCAAATGCACAGTGAAATTATTTTCTTACAAACAGTCCCGTATTTTGTTGGCATACCCAAGCACATCCCAATTAGCGAAGCGTACAGAAGTAATCCACTGAACCTGCAAGCAAGGGGCACAATATTTTGGGGCCATTTTCAGAGACTAGTTGTTACTTGACCAAGTGGACCCGTTAGGCCCAAACCTCTCCTGCATTGGTGCAGCATCCTCTCCTCCCCACTCCCCCTCCTCCTCCCCCATCCCCCCTCCAACCCCACTCCATCCCCCCTTATCCTCCCTCCACTCCCCCTCCTCTCCCCCCTTCCCCTCCACCCCCTTATCTTCCCTCCTCCCCCCCTCCCTCCCTCACCCCCCTTCCCTCCCTCCCTCACCTCCCCCTCTCCCTCCCTCCCTAGAAGATAGATTTAAACGTTAAAATGTGAATAACTTTAAAAATATAACACCGATTTCAATTAAACTTCTTCCAGTAGCATCAAAGGGACGACAGTGACTGAGGTGGGCCAAAATTGTTACGCTGTCATGTACCGTTTGGGCTGTAGTTCAGGAACAAACAAACAAACAAACAAACAAACAAACGACAGTTTTAGTATGTAGATGAGTGTTGCCCATTCCAGGCGAGCCCCAGGCTGCTCCGGGCCTCCAGCCATCGGCGTCCTTGGACATGTGGACCCACCTGCGAACTGACCTCCCTCTCCTCGCCCGTCCACCTGGGGGCGCCTCCCGCAGCCAACCTCGAGGGCGCAGTAGACTATTCCCAAGTCCCCTCTCCTGTCCTCCCGGCCTCACCCCTCGCGTCTGTCATCATCGCTGGCTCCATCTTCCCAGTCTCTGGTCTCGAAAATTGATTTAATGTGGAGTAAATTGTGTTTATGGATCAATGCACATAAAGAAAATTCGACTGGGATTTCTTGTCACAAGTTGCCCTTGCTTATTGTGATTTCTGTGTTGATGGTGTGAGCAACATTACCAGTCCCCATGCTATGCCCCTTCGGGGGTAATTCAGGGTACTTGGTCCACATGATCTTACGAATGAAAATATGTACAGGAGTAGACCGCTCAATTCCTCGAGTCTGCTCCGCCATTTAATATGTCGGAAGGAACTGCAGATGCTGGTTAAAACTGAAGGTAGACACAAAAAGCTGGAGTAACTCAGCGGGTCAGGCAGCATCTCGGGAGAGAAGGAATGGGTGACGTTTAGGGTCGAGGCTCTTCTTTCAGACTGGAGAAGGGGCTTGACCCGAAACGTCACCCATTCCTTCTCTCCAGATAAGCTGCCTGTCCCGCTGAGTTACTCCAGCTTTTTGTGTCTATTTGCCATTTAATACGATGGCTGAGCCGACTGTAATTTCATTTCCCCAGGGTGACCTTTCCTCTGCTTTTTAATCTAATGGGGCAGCACGGTGGAATAGGAGTAGGAAAGCTTACAGCACCAGAGACCAGTGTTTGATCCGGACTACGGGTACCGTTTGCACAGAGTGTGTATGTTCTCCATGACCTCGTGGATTTTCCTCCCACACTCCAAAGACGTACAGCTTTGTAGGTTCATTTGACTTTGGCAAAAATTGTAAATAGTTCGTAGTGTGTAGGAGAGTGCTAGTGTTCAGGGATCGCTGATCGGCGCAAACTCAGTAGGCCAAAGGGCCTGTTTCCACACTGTATCTCTGTACTAGACTAAACTAAATATCTATTTACCATTTAGAATCAGGGTGTTGGATTATTTTTAACATAGAGAATCGCAAAGTCTCACATAACCTAATTTGTCTTAAAACATTCATTCAATTATGGCCATCACTCAAAATGGTGGACTTCTAGTTTGAGTTTAGTTTATTGTCACGTGTACCGAAGTACAGTGGAAAACTTTTATTGCGTGCTACCCAGTCAGCGGAAAGATTATACATGATTACAATCGATCCATCCACAGTGTACAGATACATGATAAAGGGAATAACATTCTTGCCAACATGCAGGGCACTCTATGTACAAGTGCAGAGCACTGTGTACAACAAGTGCACAGTACTCATAGAGTCATAGAGTTAGACAGCGTGGGAACAGGCCCTTCGGCCCAACTTCCCACACTGACCAACATGTCCCATCTACACTAGTCCAACCTGCCTGCGTGTGGGCCATATCCTTCTAAACCTGTCTTGTCCATGTACCCGTCTAATTGTTTCTTAAACGTTGCAATGCCCTGCCTCAGCTACCTCCTCTGGCAGCTCATTCCATACCTTTGGGCAAAATAATTACCCCTCAGGTCCCTATTAAATTTCCCCCCTTCACCCTAAACCAATGTCATCTGGTTCTCGATCCCCCTACTCTGGGCAAGAGACTCTGTTCCGATCTAATCCTGTCATGATTTTATACACTTCTATAAGATCACCCCTCGTCCTCCTGCGCTCCAAGGAATGGAACCTGCCCGACCTCTCTGTATAACTCAGACCCTCGAGTCCTGGTAACATCTTCATAAATCTCATCACTGAGGCATACCATTGGTTTCATCTTGCCCATAAGAAAGAAATGACCCATTTATGCCTAATTTTGGTGTTTTACCTATAGCCGCCGACATGTTACTTCCTCCTTTGGCATGAAATTTTAGGATCCACAATAACCTTTGATATCTTACCTTATTAAATAGGGCGGCACGGTGGCGTAGCGGTAGAATCGCCGCCTTACAGCGCATGCAGGGCCAGAGACTCGAGTTCGATCCCGACTAAGGGTGCTTGTCTGTACAGAGTTTGTACGTTCTCCCCGTGACCTGCATGGGTTTTTCAGAGATCCTCAGTTTCCTCCCTCACTCCAAAGACATGCAGGTTTGTAGGTTACTTAGCTGATATAAGTGTGGAAATTGTCCCTAGTGTGTGTAGGAAGGATAGTGTTAATGTGCAGGGATCAGTGTTTGTTGCGGACTCGTTGGGCCGAAGGGCCTGTTTCCACACTGTATCTCTAAACTAAACTGAACTAAACTCTGGCACTGCAAGCACTGTAAGGCAGCAACTCTACCGCTGCACCACCGTGCTGCCCCATTAATATATATATATATATATATATATATATATATATATATATATATATATATATATATATATATATATATATATATATACATTTATACATTTCTGGAAGATTAAGGGAACATCGGTTTTAGTTATCAGATAAATCATTCATGTTCATAAATCATGCGAGATCCCACTATTCAACAAATGACATAATATTTCTTTGTTTTTGTCAGTTCTAATTGTGGCAGGAATTTTGAACAACACAACGTTATTCACGTTATCATGTATCTGCACATTGTGGACTGCTCGATTGTAATCATGTATAGTCTTTCTGCTGACTGGGTAACATGCAACAAAAGCTTTTCACTGTACGTGACATAAACGTGACAATAAACTAAACTAAAACTAGAAGTCCACCATTGAATGATGCCACAACTGAAGTAATGTTTTACTACTGATTTTCCTCAATGTTTTAGCGTTCAAAGCATTAGTTACATTGTTATGAAACCCCATCAGATCCTCGACACAAAAGAAAGACCATGAAATTGGCTAAAAATGTTAGAAATAGCAGTATGGTGGCTTAACCCCGGAGTCATTCATTAAACAGGACCTGCCCAATTGACATGGAGTACATTCAACTTCATATATATGGAGATACATGCATCAACAACAGAAGGGTATCGCCCCTTAAAAGCACACTCCCTTTCATAACAGAAAACAACATTAAATACAGGTCCATCACTGATTTTCTGGCATTCTTGGTTCCAGAGCAAGTCCATTTTGGATGATCAATTTTGCCAGACCAACAGACGTCACCTCCTCAGAGAGGAGTCAAAGGAGTACCAGAACTGTTCGCATTGGCTGCCGAGAGACCAAGATACCAGCCCGCAAAGTTGGCCTCGGATGTCAGCTATGGGAACAGATCTTCCGTCTCCGGCTGGGCTGGAGCTCCAGAGCCCCAGCCGCACGGGGCAAATTTGACCCGCCCGATCGGCCACAGAAGACGGCTAAGGGGACGGATCTGCCAGCTTTGGCTGGGCTGGAGTTCCAGAACCCTGGCTGGCCGCGGAGGCAATTTCGACCCACCTATTGGCTGCAGAAGTCCCAATGAGGTAGAGATCGGCTGCTTCGCCCGGTCTAGGCGCCACATTTTCGGGGGGACTTCCGAGGGAAATTTTAAGTGCACTCTCATAATTTTGTCTGGATTAAAGGAGGTGCCGGATCATCAGTTGCTGAAAAATCGGTAGTGGACGTGTACCACTGCAGGAAAAGAGCAGAGGGTTATGGAAAACCCATCATGGTTCATGCAAACCAGCTCTATGTAAAATACTTGCCCCACACATGTATAAACCTTGCCCCTCTCATCTTAAAGCTATGCCTTCTAGAGTCAAAAAGCCATACAGCCTGGAAACAGACCCATTGGCCTGACTTGCCCATGACGACCAACATGCCCTATCTACACTAGCCCACTTGTCTGCATTTGGCCCATATCCTTCTAAACAATAGACAATAGGTGCAGGAGTAGGCCATTCGGCCCTTTGAGCCAGCACCGCCATTCAATGTGATCATGGCTGATCATTCTCAATCAGTACCCTGTTCCTGCCTTCTCTCCATACCCCCTGACTCCGCTATCCTTAAGAGCTCTATCTAGCTCTCTCTTGAATGCATTCAGAGAATTGTCCTCCACTGCCTATCCTATCAGTGTATCTGTTCAAATGTCTTTCAAATGTTATTTGTCGTACCTGCCTCAGCTACCTCCTCTGGCGGTTCATTCCATACACCCACCACCCTCTGTGTAAAAATGTCACCCCTCTGGTTCCCATTAAATCTTTCCACCCTCACTTTAAACGTATGTCATCTGGTTCTTGATTCCCCTTCTCTGGGTAAAAGACTCCATGCATTTACCCTATCTAATTTTCTTACGATCTTACACATCTCTATGAGAATACCCCTCATCCTCCTGCACTCCAAGGAATAAAGTTCTTGCCTGCTCAACCTGATTTAGTATTTGATATTTCTCGTATTTATTTTTGATCTATTATTTGATATTTCGATCGTGGGAAAAAAAAGATTCCCAGGATGTTCTGTTTTAAGCTCTTTTACAATTCCTCTAAAGAAAATTCTTGAATGCTTAAGATATTTTATCAACTCTTTATTAAGGAAGGGACTCAATGATGTAACTGATAATTAACAATCAAAATGCAAATTTAGGCAGAAGGAACACTATCTGGGTTGTTTATTCACAAAATGCTGGAGTAACTCAGCAGGGCAGGCAGCATCTCGGGAGAGAAGGAATGGGTGACGTTTCGGGTCCCGAAACGTCACCCATTCCTTCTCTCCCGAGATGCTGCCTGACCTGCTGAGTTACTCCAGCATTTTGTGAATAAATACCTTCGATTTGTACCAGCATCTGCAGTTATTTTCTTATACTATCTGGGTTGTTACTCCATTAAACAAATATGCTTCAGGAGGTAGAACTATTAGATATAATTAATGCATGTCAACAAACGATTAAAAATTATCTCTCACTTTCTGTTTCGTTCCATTGTCCAAATCACAAAAGGAGAATAATAACTTTCATTGTAAAATGTAGGTGATAGCAAGTGTCATCTCACTAACAAAAGAGAAGAGAATCAGGCAAAATATATATTAGGCAGCCTCTGTTATCATTTGTTTTGCCTGCCAAGCAAAATTAACATCACCTCCACAGACACCTCTGGGACAGCTATCCATTGAACTCTCATTAGCTGCTACCTTGAAACATGTTCTGATAGCAATTCCCTCTCACCTCTCAAGGTCCTGTTAATGGTCAACTGCTCAATTTATTCCACATTAATTATCTCCCATCCTCAAACTGGAGAGCCCTCAAACACAAGCTGGCACACAGATGCTAATTAACTTATACTCCTGTGTGCGAGAATGAAAGCAGACCTTGTAGTTCATGCAAAGGGTCTAAAATACATTCAGTGCAGAAGCTTGATAAAAATTCCCAGCTCACGCTTTTGAGGAAACTAATAGCAAAGGTACACATAATACAAATATTTATTTTGCAAACAAATTTAATGACTTTGTAGTAAAGTATGCCAAATAATAAATCATCTTGGTATTTTATAGATCAATTTGAACCAAAGAATTGTAAGTTTATGATAAGTAAAAATGAAAATCAAAAGATCTTTGGATAGAACCATTGACCATGTTTAACATAAGCAAGGGCAATTCTGCAAGTAATGATAATAAGGGCCTTTTGCAATGATGGACTAACACAGGTATGGGGTATGCCAAGAACGGGCCTGGACTACTGACTACATTGTATCTCTTTGACTCACTTTTCAGGCATACTATAGTTTCTGAGCTGTTGATTTTATACAGGGTGCTATGCATCTGGGAGATCTCCAGTTGCTACCCCTCCCATTCCCACACTGACCTTTCTGCCCTGGGCCTCCTCTAGTGTCAGAGTGAGGCCAAGCGCAAGTTGGAGGAACAGCACCTCATATTTCGCTTGAGCAGCTTACAACTGGTATGAACATTGAAGGTGGACACAAAGTGCTTGAATAACTTAATGGGACAGGCAGCATCTCTGGAGAGAGAGAGAAGGAATGGGTGACGTTTCGGGTTGAGACCCTCTTCAGACTTCAGACTTCAGGCCAAAAATGGCGGCGCTGCCCCAGCAGCTGCAGCTTACCTGTAGTCCGTTTGTCTTTTGTGTTTTTTGTTGGTTTTTGTCTTAATTGTAGTGTTTAGATGTGATGTAGTGTTTTGTGTGGTTGTGTACTATGTGTGGGGGGGGGAACTGTAAAATTGTCTTCCGAACGGAGACCCGACCTTTGTTTTCTGGGTCGTGTCTCCGTTCCCGTTGCGGCCTACCATCGACCAAACACCTGGAACTGGCGGCCTCCACCTGGGACCACCTGGGCTCTGGTTCACAGAGCCCGCGGACCGGACTTACCATCTGCGGAGCTGGCTGCCTTCGGAGGCTTTGGAGTGGATGTCGGAAGCTCGCAGCCCCCTGGGTGGGGGCCGACATCAGTTGCTCTGGCAGTGGCAGTGTCTTCGCCCGCCCCGAATCGCAGGGCTTGGGTCGGCCCGCCGCGGACCTTTCACCGTCCGGCGCGGCCTGAAATAGGCCGTGGGATTTTTTTCTGCTCGGCGGGGGCTTCAATGTCGGGAGCCCCGACCGCCCCGACATACAGTGGCAGCGGCAGCGTCTTCACCCGCCCCGGATCGCGGGGCTTGGGTCGGCCCTCTGCGGACCTTTCACCGTCCGGCACGGTCTGGAACGTGGCAACTTCAACAGCCTGACCGTGGGAGAAGACGGCAGGGGAAGAGAAAATACATTCTGGCCTTCCATCACAGTGAGGAGGTGACTGGAGGAGACTCACTGTGATGAATGTTTCTTTTTTTTGTTTTGTGTTGGTTTGTGGTTGTATAATTGCTTATTTCATTGCTCGTACTGTTGGACTTGTTTTTTTTTGGATGACAATAAAGGTAATTCTGATTCTGATTCTGATTCTGAATCTGATGAATATTGATTTCCCTAACTTCAAGTAACACTTCCTTTGCCTCTCTCTCTGTCCCTCCCGCGCCCTAGTTCTCCTACTAGTTTCAATGTCCTTCTGATTAATTTTACTGTTTGCATGCTTCGTTGTCAGCTTTCCCTCAGTCAACAATGAACCATTGTCCATTTCATCGATCAATCTGCTTTGATCTGTCCTTTTCACACCTTGCATGCTTTTTGTGCCCTTCCATACCTCTAGTTTTCCTCTCTCCTGACTCTGTCTGAAGCAGGGTCTTGGCCCGAAACGTCACCCATTCCTTCTCTCCAGAGATGCTGCCTGTCCCGCTGAGTTACTCCAGCATTTTGTGTCGAACTTTGATGCTTTCTAAATCTGCCTGTTTACTTGGTATCTTGGACACATAGCATAACAATGTTATCTGCCAATTACAATAAAAGTGACAACAAGCTGATGTGAAATTACTGGTGAGTTTACCAGGTAGCTATTTCTTCAACAGAAGAGAAAACAAATTGATAGATTCAAGGTTTGCAACAGTTTGTAAACAAAGACTAAAAGACAAACTTAATTGTGATTAAATCCGAATTGTCATCAATCTGAAGAAGGGTCTCGACCAGAAACGTCATTGATTCCTTTTCTCCTGAGATACTGCCTGTCCCGCTGAGTTACTCCAGCATTTTGTGTCTATCTTTAATTGTGATTGGCATTAATTTAAACAAGTGCTTATAAAATATTCAGCAGTTCCTTTTTCTCTCTAACCATTAAGACTGCTAGTTGATTATGTGTATGTTTTACATGGACGTCTGATTCATCTTCCAACTGAATATTAAAGCCAGGGGGTAATTTGTTCTGATTTCCTGCAGTTCAATGCTTGATCACTGCTTGTCATCTCCCCACCTCAATGTAGCTGAAATCAAAGTTTCCCTTTAGGCAATAAGTTCTGTGGGAAAGCCTTCTGACAACTCTCTTCCTTCAAAGCACTGCCATTTGCTCACAAATGTTACTTGAAAAGAATTTAAGAAGAACGTCTCACAATAAAAAAAACTGACCTGGCAAGCCACCGAACCCAAATGTACCAGGGTGAAAGCTTGTGTAAGAAAATAACTGCAGATGCTGGTGCAAATCGAAGGTATTTATTCACAAAATGCTGGAGTAACTCAGCAGGTCAGGCAGCATCTCAGGAGAGAAGGAATGGGTGACGTTTCGGGTCAAGACCCTTCTTCAGACTGATGTCAGGGGGGCGGGACAAAGGAAGGATATAGGTGGAGACAGGAAGACAGTGGGAGATCTGGGAAGGGGGAGGGGAAGAGAGGGACAGAGGAACTATCTAAAGTTGGAGAAGTCAATGTTCATACCACTGGGCTGCAAGCTGCCCAGGTGAAATATGAGGTGCTGTTCCCCCAATTTCCATTGGGCCTCACTATGGCACTGGAGGAGGCCCATGACAGAAAGGTCAGACTGGGAATGGGAGGGGGAGTTGAAGTGCTCGGCCACCGGGAGATTCGATTGGTTAATGCGGACCGAGCGCAGGTGTTGAGCGAAGCGATCGCCGAGCCTGTGTTTGGTTTCGCCGATGTAAATAAGTTGACATCTGGAGCAGCGGATGCAATAGATGAGGTTGGAGGAGGTGCAGGTGAACCTTTGTCTCACCTGGAAAGGCTGTTTGGGTCCTTGGATGGAGTTGAGGGGGGAGGTAAAGGGACAGGTGTTGCATCTCGTGCGGTGAAAGCTTGTGATCAGCATGTGAATAAATGCCTTGTTGAATCCACATAGTGTCAAGTTACTGGCAGGAAGGAACAAAAGGCCAGGAGGCAGACCGGATGTGGGAGGCAGTGCGGCGCGCCTCGACGGTGGAATGGACCGCTGGAGGCCCTGCAGCAGCCTGGGGCTCGGTTGGATCGGGCACCGCTCCAAGTGGCCGAGCGCGCGGACCGGATACGGCCTGCAGCTGCACGGAGCAGCAGAGCAGCGGTGGAGCACATCAATGGCTACGTATGGCCAGGCTGACCCTGCAACGCCACCAGGACATCATGACCAGAAACTACAGCTATAACAATTCAGGCTTGAAAATGGCACTACACCCGGCATACTGTCTCAGTGTACTATTCCTATATACTTGCACTGAATCTAAGATGCGCTTAAATACAGTAATACTTTTACTGAACTTAATGCAAAAAAGAATTGCAGTGTACGTCAGTACATGTGACAATAAATTACCATTCATTGATTGGGATAGTCATCCAGGGAGTCCAGATCTGGGGACTAGCTTGAAACTTGACATACTAACTGTGGCATTCATCTTAATCAATCAATCTGGAATAAGTAGTATCAGTAATGGTGGTCATAAAAAACACTGGACTTTTGTAAAACAAATCCTGTTCACTATTGTCCCATAGACAAGGACATCCCCCATTACTATCTTGTCAGGCAGATGTATGACTTTGGACTTCAGATTGACCAACAACTGTAGGAGGAAATTGTTTACAAACCACGTGGCGCAGCGGTAGAGTTGCTGCCTTACAGCGAATGCAGCGCCGGAGACTCAGGTTCGATCCTGACTACGGGCGCCGTCTGTACGGAGTTTGTACGTTCTCCCTGTGACTTGCGTGGGTTTTCTCCGAGATCTTCGGTTTCCTCCCACACTCCAAAGACGTACAGGTATATAGGTTAATTGGCTGGGCAAATGTAAAAAAAATTGTCCCTAGTGGGTGTAGGATAGTGTTAGTGTGCGGGGATCGCTGGGCGGCGCGGACCCGGTGGGCCGAAGGGCCTATTTCTGCGCTGTATCTCTAAATCTAAAAAAAAATGCTTCAAAGAACAAATTGGAATGAATAATAAATGCTTCACTTCTCCACTACCTTTCAAAATGGAACACTTTCAATTTTCGACTTTAGAGATACAGCACAGAAACAGGCCCTTTGGCCTCTGAGTCCACACCGATCAGCAATCACACTATCCAGCATACCAGGTAGAATTTTACCAAAACCAATTAACCTACAAACCCGTACATCTTTGGTGGAAACCGGAGCATCCGGAGAAAACCCACGCTATCACAGGGAGAACGTACAAACTTCCTACAGACAGCACCCCTCGTCAGGATCGAACCTGGGTCTCTGGCACTGTAAGGCAATATTTCTACCGCTGCGCCACTGTGCTGCCCTACGCCAATCTCCCTGTGCCACAGCCAACAGTTATCCTTTAACATGTGTCTGAATGGTAGCAACATCACCTAGTGGTCACCCCCAAGAACAACACCAGTCAATTGTAGTGCAAACCTTAGGGATTGTAACATCTAGTCCTACTAATCAATTTGATCATTTACTTCATTGTTGTTTTGTGTGATCCAGTGGCTGCAAAATGTCTGTTATTTAACCAACAATGACTATATTTTTAAAGAAATAACTATTTCATTGAAGGTGAAATACTTTAAGATGGTTTAACGATATTAAAAACCCAATAATAAAGTAATTTATTTGAGATGGATAGCTCAGCAAATGAAGATTCTACAGTTTCTCGACCACAAAATGTCAGCATATTTTATGGTGTTAATTATTTGCTGAAATATGTTTGTGAACTGGGTCCCAAAATATAGAAACTCACCTTGAATATTTGTGAAAATGTAACACGTTTTAAAAATATGAGAATGCCTGTTCGTTCATTCATCGCAAAATCAATCCAATCAATAATCAGGCATTGTAATTTACAAAGAGATTCACAAAATCACGCCATCAAATCTTCCGTCATTCTAGAGCACCAACTGCCATGAAACAAGACAAACTCATCAACATCATCATCAACTCGCTTAATACTTTACTACCAATATTCCCTTTACCCAAGGATGATAAGGGAATGGAATATGTTACCACCCAACATATGTGCTGCTCCCAATGTCAAGTTATTTAAAAAGGCGATTGAGCAATTAGATCTCCTCAACTTAGTCAAAAACGGCCACTTAAAAATTTAATCACTACTCTACTCACTCCGACCTGCGCGAGATAACCACTTGTGAGATGTTTGTGCAGTGATCAACCAGAATCAGAATAAGTGAGATAAAAAGTCAATTGCGCATTGCTATTTAGCCTTGGAGGGCATCGACATCACACGATGCCTCAGAAAAGCCACCAGCATCCACAAAGACTCTTCACACCCCTGCAACAGTCTGTTCGAACTTCTACCATCGGGCAGACGATACAAGGCCTTCTACGCCCGCACCTCCAGACTCAGGAACAGCTTCATCCCCAGGGCCATAGCTGCTATGAACCGGTCCTGCTGAGCCGGATGGTCACATCGCACAGTGAACCGGCACGGTTCTACTTGCACTTTATTCTGTTTTAAAACTGTTCCAATTTGTTTCATTGGGTTGTTTAAATTAATACTGACTAGCTAATTAATTTATTGCATCATATGGGAGGCGCATTCCCAATCTCGTTGTACCCCTGTACAATGACAATAAAGATATATTGTATTGTATTGATGCATTTGTAGCTTTCATAGTGAAAAATTGCATTTTCTTTGAAAAATAATCCACCCCAATAATCCACCCCAATTTTTATTTGAAAAGTAATCCAACCCAATTCCTTAGAAGGAATGTATTCCAGTATTCTGAAAAACATTTGAAAGTACTGGTTGCCCCGCGAGTGGCAGCAAAAATGAAGTCAAGGCTGTCAGACGAACAGCTGGACAGGAATCTTCCCAACGTGTCAGAAATAAAACAAGATGTCGAGCTAAAGATCGCAGCTGCCGGATATCTGAAATAAATGAAACCTCTGAAAATGCTGGAATGACTCGACTGGTCAGGCAGCATCAGAGGAGAGAGAAACTCACAGACGGTCAAAGATTCTGCATTATCCCCTCTGTGTGGGGTGTGCACGTTTTTCCTTTGACCATGTGGATTTACTCCGGGTGCTCCAGTTTCCTCACAAATCCCAAAGCCGTGAAGGTTTGTAGGTTAATTGGCCCCCTGTAAATTGCCCCTAATGTGTACCGAGTGAATGTGAAAGTGAGATAACATCGAATTAGTGTGAACGGGTGATTGATGGTTAGCATGGGTTAGCTGGGCTGAAGGGCCTGTTTCTCTAAACTAAATGAAAATAAGGAGGTCAAGAGGTGCCCCCTCACAAGTAGGGCCATCTACATATTGCCGGGTACCTCAGTGACAGATTCCTCGTTCAATTTGTGTGGTACCATGGATGCTTCTCCATGCACTGGGAGGGAATATGGAAAAGAAATGCTGTTTTCTATTCTGTAATTGCCAAAGGTTACATTTACCATTGGGCAGCTCCTGTTCAATTGGGCGGCTCTTGGCTGCTGCCTGTGTGGAGCTTGCATGTTCTCTTGCGACTGCCTGAGTTTCCTTCAGATCCTCCATTTTGCTCGCACGTCCCATAACAGCTCTGGCTGGCAGATGGATGCAAGGGAATTGGGGGAGTTGCTGAGCAACTGAGAGAGAGTAGGTTACAGGGAAACCATTGGGTGAATGGGACTTGGATATGCCATCTTGGATCGGGCATTGCCTCAATGGGCCAAATGGCCTCCTTCAATGCTGTGGGGAATGAGAGGAAGTATGGGGACATGGGGAGGTATAATTTAGTATAGTTTAGCTTAGTTTAGTTTAGATTAGTTCAGTTTAGTTTAGAGATACGGCAATAGAAACAGGCCCTTCGGCCCACCGAGTCCACGCTGACCATTGATCACCTGTTCACACCTGTTCTGTGATATCCCTCAGCCGTATCCACTCTCTGCACATTAGGGTTAAATTTACAGAGGCCAACTACCCTACAAGGCCGCACGTCTTTAGGATGTGTGAGGAAACCGGGGCACCCAGAGGAAGCCCACCCAGTCATTGGGAGAATGTGCAAACTCCACACAGATAGCACCGGAGATCAGGATCAAACCGGGGTCTCTTGAGCTGCACCACTGTGTCGCCCCAATATTGATAATGGTCCACGTGAATGGCAGCACAGTGAGGTGCTTGGTGCTCAATGAGTTAAATGGTGCTCAATTTTGCAGCTGCACATATGGAGGTAAATCTGCAATAGACAATAGACAATAGGTGCAGGAGGAGGCCATTCGGCCCTTCGAGCCAGCACCGCCATTCAATGTGATCATGGCTGATCATTCTCAATCAGTACCCCATTCCTGCCTTCTCCCCATACCCCCTGACTCCGCTATCCTTAAGAGCTCTATCTACCTCCTCTTGAATGCATTCAGAGAATTGGCCTCCACTGCCTTCTGAGGCAGAGAATTCCACACCTTCACCACTCTCTGACTGAAAAAGTTCTTCCTCATCTCAGTTCTAAATGGCCTACCCCTTATTCTTAAACTGTGGCCCCTTGTTCTGGACTCCCCCAACATTGGGAACATGTTTCCTGCCTCTAACGTGTCCAACCCCTTAATAATCTTATACGTTTTGATAAGATCTCCTATCATCCTTCTAAATTCCAGTGTATACAAGCCTAGTCGCTCCAGTCTTTCAATATACGACAGTCCCGCCATTCCGGGAATTAACCTAGTAAACCTACGCTGCACGCCCTCAATAGCAAGAATATCCTTCCTCAAATTTGGAGACCAAAACTGCACACAGTACTCCAGGTGCGGTCTCACTAGGGCCCTGTACAACTGCAGAAGGACCTCTTTGCTCTGCAGTTGTACAGGGCCCTAGTGAGACCGCACCTGGAGTACTGTGTACAGTTTTGGTCTCCAAATTTGCAGTGTTCTTCAAAGTCTTTGTAGCTCCGGGGAAGGTCATTCAGAGAGCTGGCATGTGCCTTGTAGATGGTGTTTTGCAATGAGTCAAATGCCGTGTATCACCCAATGCCATCTGGAATGATTCATAGGAAAAGATGCTCAGGATGACAATGACCTTCTCTTCTACAGGCATGAGTGTGTGAATGGAGTTCTGCCCACAGAAGGTGCCTGATCTCTACCACAACAGTCTTGGAAGACCTTGGCCTCTCAATGAATTTCTCCAGAGAACGACGGTCTTATACAAAACATTGGTGAGGCCACATTTGGAGTATCGTGTTCAGTTTTGGTCGCCGCGTTACAGGAGAGACGTCGTCAAGCTGCAAAGGGTTCAGAGAAGATTTACTTATATGTTGCCAGGACTCGAGAGCTTGAGCTATAGGAAGAGGTTCAACAGGCTAGGTCTTTAGTCCTTGTAGCACAGGAGGACGAGGGGCAAAATTATAGGGGTGTACAAAATCATGAGTGGAAAAGATCAGATAAATGCAGTCTTTTGCCCAGAGTAGGGTAATCGAGAACCAAAGGACTTACAGTAGGTTTAGGTGAAGGGAGAAAGATTTAATAGGAAATGGGATGGGGAGTAACTATTTTACACAAAGGGTGGTGGGTGTCCATGCCATATCTCTAAACTAAACCGAGAGAACAAACGGGGACCCGATGTGGGGGGGGGGGGGGGGGGGGGGGCTGCCGAGAGAACAAAGGGAGATCATG